>NC_133024.1:103210000-103510000 GCF_048771995.1 Taeniopygia guttata | reverse complement strand
TGGCAGATACTCAGTTGGCCTCTTTCATCCATATTTTCGCTGTCATTTCATATTACTCCAGTTTTTCTATGTGTTTACTTCAAGGTATTTTCATCACGCTAATGTCATTACTTTTCAATTATGCATGTAAATCCTTTGGTAAAAGTTATCTGCCACAAAGCACTTCCATATATCTCTCCATATCATGTTCTGGCCTTCTTTACATGAATGAATTTACATCTTTCTTGGAATGATCATAACTTGAAGCAAATCTACTGACCGTAAATGGCTAAAACCAAGGACAAGCCATTGCTGGAGCAGCCTGGTCTCCCAGCTGGTATGAACTGGTGTATTTCCATTCAACTGAAAGGATGCAGATTAGCCCAGCTTCATTGATTTTGCTGAAATTATGCCATTTAACAACAGCTGAGACATGCAGCCAAATGAGAATATGATATTACTTAAAGTCTTTTTGGTTCTTTCTTAGTGAAACTATTGTAGTTGACTTTGCATCAGAACAGTCTTTAAACCTCTCCTATTTCCATTAGTTTTGTTTTATATATTTTCTTCATGTTAGGGGCATTAACATTTCCAAATGGTTTATTTTGGTTATCATATATTAAAATACGCCAGTTATCACACTTGAAAAGATATAGTCTACTGAAAACTCTCAAAAACATAAGTGAAAATTATTTTTAAGGACAGAGTACAGAAACCAAACAAAAATTTAAAAACAAAAACAAAAACAAAACCAAAAAACCTCACCATACAATATTAAAAAAAATCTACAAGAAGACTAATGTAACACGAGAAGTCTCCTTACAAGGACAGCATGGACATGTAGATTCCAATCATTGCTTCAATTATTATATTATAGCTTCAACCTATTTATGATTCTAATCAAGTCAGACATATTAAAATCAGCTACTAAGGATTGTATTATTTCTATTTGTTGCTTGGGCCTACCTGTAAGACAAATTTGGGAAACCACAAAAGCTAGACACAGGTATACCGTGGTGAAACATAACCAAAAGACAAATTGTCTGTTCCCAGGAGTAAGCAAGGTGGAACTTATTCAGGTACACTGATTTCCCAACTACAGCTGTACTCTGGCTTGTTCAGGAATGTAACACACATGATGATAGAAGACATCATGAAAAATTAGGAAGTGTCTTTCCACTCACTATTTCACATCTGAACCTTCTTGTGATGTAATGGTAGATAGAAACACGTGAGGAATTTTATTTCCATAGTACTATACAAAGCCTTTATGTCAGTGTAACTTATGCACATTCTTGGTGAATTTAGATGGGGAAACACAGATACCCTATAAAACACAAAACCTGGCAGCTTCAATTTTTTTATTGCAGTGGATTCTTAGACTCATTTTTTTGCTTACATAACTCACCTGAGTCTGACAAAGCCTTTTGATTTTCCATTTGTATCAACTACAATTTGTTTTGTGGACAACATAAATCTTAAATGAAGTGTAGCTGAGTCTTCAGTTGTGAAAAATTCCCATAGGATTCTTCAGCATACAATTAATTTTGTATTCTATTTAATTAACCACGTATATTATTTGCTATTTTATGGACCTTTCACATTTGTTTGCAGAAAGCATTTATTACAGGTTAAGTAAGAAAACAATGAAGGAAAAAGAAACTAGTATTAGGGTAAGACACTCAGAGGACACATAATTAATATTGAGTACAAAGGGGGAATATTGGTAATAATTTGTGATCTATATACAGCCTTGTATAAGGAACATTATGTAATTTCTTTCAAAGCTCTGTAATACACATTTAGGTAATAACAAGGTAGTCAGTATTAAATAGGAAACATAAAAATGGATCCAGACAACATACTTGTAATATAACACAGTCCTATTAAATAAGCTGGGATATGAAGGAGGAATACTCAAGTTAGCATCTTTCTAGCTAATATCTGCAAACTGTGTTCAGTTCACATTTTAATAAGAGCAAGAATAAATTTTAAGAATTGAAGTACATAAAAAATACCAAAAGCACTTAGGTCTTGCAATATGCATCCAAAAAAAAAAAAATCATGCACCTTGACTGTTCTATGAGTTTTATATTTTGTTTGATTTAATATGAAAAAGCAGAAACATAAAAAGCAGCAATGAAAAAGCTTCCCTAATCACTATGTTGCAGCTCCCCAAGACATGACTGCATGTATCTTGCTTTAGTAAGCTCCCTGAGTGAGGTTTTTGAGTAAATAAGTTCCTCTTGCCTGAGGTACAGCATAGAGGTAGAAATTAATGAGGTGCTCCCAGAATAGCTAAAGGGTAAAGGTCGTTTACTGGAGGAATATGTACCTAAATGGTCAGCAATGGTAATGAGGTCCACAGGTGTAATCCAGAGAGACTGAAGCTGCGTGCTTACCCTTGCTGCATGCTGAGCTTACATCTAAAGACAACCTCAGCATGTAACAGCTACCAGAGGGTAATCCTGTTGCCTCTGTTTCTAGATTGCCTGAAAGAAAACAAAGGCTTGTTAACTGATCAAAGAAGAATTAAAATGAAACTAAAGCAAAAGACTCAAAAGTAAAATGAACCTGAACTCTAAGAGTAATAGACAAGTAAAAGATGGAAGACTATGGCTTTGCTGGTCCAATGTTGGGCTTCTCCCTGTCGGCTCCCCTGACAGAGGAAGCCCTCCTGGAGCAGTTCTGTGTCAGGAATGAGAGATGCACTGGATTTTTTCAGTCTTCAGCTTCTGTTTATTGTTATCAAAACTTCAGCATGCCACCTGCGCCAGACTCTGCGTGCAGGAAAACAGCACAAAAATGGCCACAGATGTACAGTTTCAAGGTCTTTTAAGGTTGAACTAAAACTAAACTACCCAATTAAGAAATGACACCTAGATTATTTTTCCTTTTAACGCAATAATTGATCCCTCAAGGACTGCAATGCAGACTTTTCTGTCCTACTGCAAGATACCACCCAAACCCATGAAGAAGAAGGAAGAAGAATGTGAAGAAGAACAACCTGCATCCACCCTATACACTCCATCTTGCTTCATATTCATGACTACATTCTAAAAAGCTAAAATCTAATTTTTCCACCCTGTGATATTACACACTTCTAACCAACTACACACATGTCATCCCAGGGCTTTTAATCCATTTTGGAAGTCTTCTCCACAGCCTCAGGTCAAATGCAGTGTTCTCTTGAGGGTCTGTGTCTTTCAGCATAGAAAGTTTAAAATTCTCAGCATCCAAGGTTCCAGCAGAAGATTCCTATGAATATACTATGAATATGTAATATATTTCCAGCACACCTGTAGAACAGCTGTCTGTCTGTAGAGTTGTTCACCAGCTGTAGCCCAACAGGAAGAAATATTTACAGCTGATTCCCTGAATTCATAGATGTAGTGACAAGGTGACAATCAGGGGAGATGTGCTGTGCTCTTCATTCAGTGCCAGTTTGTGACACTAAGGTAAACTGGTAATGCCAGTTTGTGACACTAGGGTAATCCCATCTATTTCAGCCATACTTTTATTACCTAGAAGTTAGAAAAAAAAAAATACTCCATACTGAGCATTTAGAGGCATACTTACACCCATTATTTAAGTGCTGAATACCAACACTGTGATTTGCACCAAACCCAGGTGCAAAGTTTGCTGCTTTCAAATTGAAATGCAATTTACAATTGCATTTCAATTGCAATGCAATTCAACATTAGCACATATAGCACATATTAGCACATATAGTACAACATATAACACATTGTTTCCAGATGTAAATTTTAAAGGCCTAGAACAGGAAGACAGTGATAAAATTCTATAGAAGGGATAAAAACAAGCTTCATACCTTCCTGGATGTAAATTCCTGGAGATAACAGAGAACAGAATCTCCATCCTCCTCTTTCAGCAGAATATGGCACATTTGACATTTATGAATCTTCTCTCATGAGCTTTGAAAGAGGTTGTGCTACTGCCAATATTAGCCAGGTACTGTGTTGTAAATCTGACACAGACTCCAGCTGAGTTACTTTCAATATTAAGCCCAAGGTAATATATTACTCACTTTCCACAACAGCCAATGCTGATCTCTACTTAAGCAATCCTGTAGGAAACACAATGAAAAATCATGCAAATTGCAGCTGCTGCATGCTGTTCTTGTTAGGAAGGTATACAAATAAGACTGCATGATACAGAAGACTAAGAAAGGCATTTTAATAATGAGCACATGTTTTTCCTGTTGAAGATATTTAAATTTTCTTCATTTTTATGTCAGTTCATGGTGGATCTTCAGTCAGTTTTTAAAATAAGCAGCTGCCTGAGTGCCATTTTGTTTTGAAAAAAATCTTCTATTTTTATTTTAAAAGAATTTTTAAAAAAGAAATCTGTCTGAGAAAATCAAAATTTTTTACCTTATGCCTTGTCTAGCCTGGTGCACTTCTTTAGTCTATCCCAAGAACAGTTAATATCAGTTACAGACATCCCTGAAACAGGAGCCATAGGTCAACTCTTCTTTCTCTTGATTTTGATAATTCAAATTGTCTTTTCTTGGCCAATAATTACTATACATGTGCTTATTTGTAGTTTTAACTCCTCTTTTGCTTTCCAAATGGTTCTGTCTCTGTATTTATAATTCATTCTCTGAGATGGAAGGAAAGAATTGGTGTATGGGATCTTCTGCTGAGCAGGAATGAAAAGGCAACTTTCTGTGTGCTCTTGACCATCCTTACACCTATGATATGGATCATTCTAATGTTATTCCTTTTCTTTTGCCAGTAACAAAGAATTTCACTGTTTCTATTTCACAAATATATTTGATGTGAATTACATGGGGAAAGGCGTGAAGTTAAGATAATAGAGAAGGAAATAATTGCTGTTTTAAAGAAAGATACTTCAACACAGATAATGGCATTTTAAAATATTAATTCACCAAAATATCATCTAGAAATGTGTATTTTAATAGCATGAAGAAATCAAAACTACAGCAACATCATTCTTTTTGTTCTTCAAAATTATCCTTGTGGCAATTCTAATTAAAACAGATGTTATTGAGTATAAATAGCAAGTACATTTATCATTCTCTTGATAACAAAAATAAACCATTCTCTTTATGACTTGAAATTTTCCTGTTTTTTTGTTTTGTTTTTTTTTTTTAATAAACATCTGAAAATAAATAAGCAAAGGCCAAAAAAATTATTAGGACATTGTTCTATGCTTCCAGTTTTATGCAAAACAATGGACTGAATAGAGAGATGAGGAAAAAATAAGTCTGCTTTCCATGCACAGGTTTCTTTACTGTGCTTTTACCACAGGCAGAAGGCCTCTAAAATTCAAAATACATTTGTTCACCTTTCAAAACCATCTTTCATTCAGATGATTTTCTGCTAGAGAGGAATGGAAGGAATTTTGATAGAGTTTTAATTAACTTAAGCCATAACATACTCTTCTTACTTTACTTTCCATGCTCTGAGAAGCAGCTTCTCTTGTGCTACACTGCAAAACAGAAGGCTTTAACAGAATGATGCCTGCAGAACAAAGATTCTTTAAAGATCAACTGGCATATACAGTCTGAGTTTACTCAACTAAGACACATGCGTGAAATTAGTTCTCCAGCGCAATGTGCTTCCAACTTGTACAAGAGGAAGATGGTGATTTTAAATGCATGAAATACCAAATTTGTATTAAAAAAAGAGGTATAGCCTAATATAGTCTATATAGTTAATAGTCTCATTAAATATCTTTTGCACTCTGTTAATAAAAGCAATGACCAATAATTCATATATAGCATACATTATGGTGTTTTTCTGGATTTTTACTTGAAAACCAGTTTGGTCTAAATATTTTTTTTTTTTTCTTTCTACAGTGGTAAGAAGTTAAATTATATGTTGCAACATTGAAGCTGAATGTCATTTATCTCCATGCAAAAATTGATTGAAATAACACTGTACAAAGATATGCAATGCTGATAGAAGTGCCAAAACTTTAGTCCAAAGTTCAGACATGAAGTTTGTAAGTCAAAGTCTATCATCTACAGAACATAATAACTTTTCAAATATATTAATTTCTCATTGTTTTTCTTTGTTACCATCTTAGTTTGGTTTGTTTCCATGGATTGGGGTTTTTGGGCAATTTCATCTGGGTTCTGAGTTTCTAAAATGTGTTCTTCCCGCTTCTATTATAATGGTGAAGGAATGAAGATGCTGTCAGGTTCAGATATGCCAGTGTCCAAAGTCATGCTGCAGTTTTTGTTTACTGTTGCTATAGGACATGAGAAAGCACAACGCGAGCTACCTGCTATTTTGCAAGGTAAAAGAGGAAGTTTATTTTCTGACTCTAACTTTTATACTTTTCTAAAGGTGACAGTGGATTGGAGAGTGAATGGGCCACCTCTCCAAAGACATTGGACAAACCACTAGTACATTAAGTTTCTCCACTCCCATGAAGGAATGAAAAACAATATGTTATTTACAGAAATTGTGTGGGAAAGTTTTCCAACAGAATGTAAACTCAGAAGGCTTTAGAAAAACTTAAGAATCAGGGTGACAGTTTACCTGATAATATGAGCCAGTAGCATTTTATACTGTGAATATTTATTTTATGCTTTTCTCCATATGTGATTTTTCTTCAAACAGGAAAAGAATACATCAAATTTTCAACTGTTTACACTATTGGATGTGTAATACATATAAGTAAAGTGTTTCCTGTGAGAAAAAACTGACTTTTATCAGGAGAGCTCTATAATTATTTGGCCTCAAAATCCAATATTCTTGAAAGAACTCTGATGGTATTAAGAGAAAAAATCCTCTCAAAGTAAGAAGGGCCTAAGTGTAAAAACATTCAAAAAAAAAAAAAAACCAAAAAAACCACCTGTAAATCAAAAAATAACAATTTTAAGCTACATTAATATAAAGAAGCACGGGCAAATGTGGAACAAATAAGCAGTAAATTGTAAACTTGCTATAAGGCTGTTTTGCTGTTTTGCTGCTTTGCATGAGATATGTAGAAAGGTGATTTTTTACTTAAAGTAGCACAGTTACGAATTAGTTACTTTAAGTGCAGTGGACTACCAGAGAAACAATTACTATAATAATAGAACAAAAAAGAACTAAATTAGATTGTGTGATCACAGCAGCTTTCAATCAAGGTGGAGAAAATACAGTTTGAAAAATTTAGTGAAGGATCAATTTCTATATATTTTTGCTACTGTCCAGATTGACTGGCCAGTTGACTGAATAGGACAACACATGTATTGCATCTGCTGTGGTTAATAAGTTCCAAGCACACTGTGAGGAAGAATTCAAATCTGAATCATCTTAACTATTTGAAAAAAACATCCAAAATTAACAGTATGAGTTTAGTGAACACTAGTACAAAGAACTTAACTGTAGGAGGTTTTAGTTAAAATGAGAAAGATTAAGATTTTGTTGGACATAGAACAGACAAAATGTACAAGATGATACAAGAAGGAAAATCTTAATCTGGAGTGTAATCAGCAGAATACTGGGTGAGTAGCATGGAGAGTGTATGTTTTTCTTTGTCCCACTTATGTCTTCTAAAATATAAAATATGACTAAAAAGACAATGATGCTGAGTTCTTTAGCGACCACAAGATTTATCTATTCAGGAAAGGACAAGAAAACAATTTGGCTTTCAAAATAGAGGAATTAAATTAGACAATAGGAAAACTGTGAGTTTTTTTAGTGCAACAGGTAGCAAAATAAAGAAAAAGGAAACCTAAATAATATCTCTAAGTTTGGAAGTTTCAGGTAAGTTTAGCAAAGCTCTATCAGTCACTGCCCAAATGTTACCAAATCCCACTGTTCTGAAACAAAAGACTAAAAAATACTTTGATGTCTTGGTGTTCTTTTCTACACCTGATGCTGCCATTTTCTTGACATTTTGGAAAATTCCAAGTTTAGAGTAATCACAGGATTTATTTTATTTATTCTTTGAATCTTGTACATTTTAGTCATCGCAAGCCCATTTGAGATATTAGTACTTTACTCAACATTATTGGATGCACTCCAATTATGTTTTTATTCTCTGGAAAAACTTTCAGAAAGACATGAACTTTGAGGTCAATTTCAATAATAAATATAAAACCAATTGTTGATTAAATGATCTATCCTGCAGAGCATAGTACATTAGTAGTGTCCAGTTTATTTGGTTTGTGTGTCAGTCTGCATTTTTTCATCTGTATCAGTCATTTTCTAGAAAAGTAAACCTAAGATTTAATTGCTGGGAATCGTTTTTTACTTGTAAATGAAAATAATTGATGTTTACTTCTTTTAATTTTCAAAAACTGTACACAAAATGATAAATTTAAAACTTTTAAGATCATTCTCCGTCTGAAACTACAGCTGTATTGAACTTCACCACAAATGGAAAGTAACTTTCTTTGTATAGAATAATTTCCAATTAAAAAAACAATATAGGCATACTTTTTTTTTTTTTTTTTTTTTGATTGAATGTTGTTTCATTCCTGGTGTGTGTATATATATATATATATATATATATATACACAGTCATTTTTAGTAATTAAAGATAAAAATATGAAGGTCATTCATCAAAGTTTACATATAAGGCAGTGGAAAATTAATTCTATATGTCAGTGAATAATGAATTATATATGCATCTATGATAATACTTCATGCAGTTTTGCTTAACAATGTGTTGATACTGTAGTTATTCCAGAGGAATATATTTGATGAGTGCTGCACATTTGGAAAACTTCATATTTGCCCCTGTAATTGTGAGAAAGTAAAGAGACAATGTATTTATCAAGAGTTGCAAATCCGAAGTTCATTAATTTGTAAAACTGTTTCTCAGAAAGCTGAAATTAAGCAGAGCAACTGCAGAGTGCAGATTTTTTAAGGTGCACTGACACATCCCTAAGCCGTGGTCTGAAGTTTAGCCAAGTGAACTGACCATGAGAAACTGGGATGTAGGAGTAAGAAACTTTAATGGTTCTCTCTATAACAAATGGTTGCATTTTTCTGGTGGTTAAGGGAGGGAGATGCAATAGGTAGGCAAAACCCACAGGTAATTAATTGGGAGAATTGGAGACCTCCTGGGGAGTCAAATCTCCCAATACCATGTGGGAACCTACCACAGCCTCGGTAAGCTGGCCTGAGCTGTGGCGCTCACAGTGCACAAGGCTGGAATGCCAAAGGTAACCACAACAGAAGTGACAACTTTAGCTGTAGATATAGCAGAACTGTGACTAATTTAGAAAGGCCTTTGTACCAGGGAGGAGACAAGGGTGAAGAAAGGGAATGATCAATGTGAACAGAGGAAAAAGAAGAATGGGAAGTGGAGAGGAAAGAGGATAAAGGGGTCCAGATGAGCAAGAGAAAATGCAGATCAATGCATTTGCGTAATTGAGGCATCTGACCACTGTAGGTTGTCTTGTTTTCTTATTAAAAATCACTCCTAGAAACTTTCTGTGTAAACTGCTGTGACCCCTCTCTGATCTCTGTGTACATTTACATGTGTGTATGTATAATTTTTGCTATCAAACTCTGAGCTTGACTAGCCAGTAAGAGGAAACAATAAAAAAACAGGCCTGAGCCAATTACGGGGTAAAGGGATGGGGATCTGATGAAAACAAATAGACTATATGGTAACATTCCAGGTGTTTGAGAATGTGGCTGCGTCAGTGAACCAAAAGATTTAGGGCATGTGTATCCTTCACTGAGTGACCCCAAACTATGACCAGCCAGAGAGGAGGAACAGATCCGCGCTGTGTTGGCCTCCCTCATGCAGTGCCAGTTAAGACACTGCTCTCTGCTTTATGCTGGTTTCTGTGGCTGCCCATGTTTACATGTGGGTGGGTGATGAGCACCTACCAGGAATACTTGCCACTGTTGGCTGGACCTGGGAGCCATGGCAGCCTGGTTATATCACACTGGGTCTGAGTGAACCATGGGGTCTGAGATAAATCTGACTCTATTGGAACAGGAAGGAAATTTTTCCTATGTCCCAAAGCCCACATATTTGGCTCCACATAATAGAGTTTGTATGAGGGATTAAGGAAACGTTTCCAATAGTTTTCCTGGTCTGCTATGGACTCGAGAAAGAGAAGGAACCCACCTCACCACACCATCCTTTCAGAGAGCTGTAGGAGTAATAATGTCTCACCTGAGCCTCCTACTCTCCAGCCTAAAGAACTCCGGTTCTCTCATCTACTCTTCATAAAACTTGTTCTCTAGACTCATCACCAGCTTCATTGCTTTTCTTTGGATCCACTCACCTCACCACCAGAACTCACATAATGGTATCCCACAGCAATATTGCCCATATTCCAATAATCCCTAAAGGGCTTCACCTTTAGGGAAGGTGTATTTAGAAATATACCTTCTCTGCAGCTTAAACTAAAATGGATGGGTTACATCTACAAGAATATTTAGCTTGAGATTTTTTTTCAGAGCATACCCATTTCAGGCTGCAGCTTGCTGTTTTCCCTCACCTTGCAATGGGTGACTTACTGACACCTGGTGCAACTTACATTAATTTTACAGTCCCTCAGAATTCTTATCTCAGCTACCAAAAGGATAACGCCACAATGGACATAGGCAAAACAATTCTCAAAGTTAAAGTGTTTGCTTATTCATGTGATAAATACCATTTATAGAGCTATAAATGACAAATGTAAGGGATTGAGGAACTTGTGTTTCCTTCTGCTATACAGCAACACAAACTTCCTGGAATAGGCTGAAGATTGCAGCCATAAGCAAAGGCAATCCAATAATTCTCTTCTGGACTGTCTTGGGTGTTCTGGCACCTGATAATAATTAAAAATCATGCATGACTAACTCTGAACATCCAGATGAACAATTTTGGAGCAGAATTTAAGAGAGCTTTTATCAATTATATTGACAAACCTTGATTAAATATGTATTGGGTAAAAAAATTAATAAAAAAAATTACATTCTGAGATAATGAAAGTAGGAATGACTTTTTCAGATGGAACTGATGTGAATTCCATATATAAAATATAAACAGATAAAAGGCTTGCTGTGTTCAGGACACTAATAAATGTGTGATATAACTGTTAAGGTGCTGAGCAGTTTTTATAAATGTCCAATTCTAAAAAACCCACAGGGTAAAATAATGACGCCTAAGGAAAGCTGTAATTAGTTAGGGGAAAAGTAAATGAATGTTTGCAATACTTATAGAACGGTCTGCTGATGTTCAGAAGATCATGAGAAAAATAATTTTTTGTAGGTCTGTAATTCTTTTTTTAAGTTGGGGGGTGGGGGGAATGAACAAAGAAAAAGAAAAGGTATACAGCAAACATACTAATGAAAAGAACTGAAATGTCTATCCCTTACAGCAAATTTCTATAAGAAAGAGCAACTTGAGAAGGGAGTGCATTTATAAGTTTCATATAATCAAATTGTGTCAGAAGTTTCAGCAATAAAGACAAGAATATCAGGAATTAAGTCACTACTTCTCCTCACATCAAGATAGAGAATATTTTCTATGGTGAATTTTAATCTTCGTACTCACAGCAACATATGGTGCTGTAGCTATAAAGCAATTTAAATATACTCACACTGTCAGCTGAAAGAGATTGACAGTGTCTTAATGTAAAGAGCTGCAATCATATTCCAACGAACTTTAAAAATTTTTACTCTCTTGATAGAAAAATAGTCCTTGAACATTATTACATAGATCTACTACCTAAACATTATTGCGCATTTCTTGTTTTAATTTACTAAATTGTTTTTATAGAAGTCTCTTTTTAATCACAAATACTCCTTCTCTTGGTTGATTCACTTAGTGATGTCACAACTCACTCTTTGACTCTTTGTAGTATCATAGTTGTTTCCATGGAGATGGCCTGTGATACCACCAGCACAGACACTTATGGAAAATGACTCAGAAGGGAAATGCCTATGGATCATTTATATATATATATATATACATACATATATATATATATATATATATATATATAATATATATATATATATATATATATATATATATACACACTCAGAGATCAAATGAGAGCTATAACAGATGCACATCAAAAATAGTAGGTGCAAAAGTTATCACTTACTACAGGAAGAGTATCACTTACTATATCTATGTCTGCTGCTGTCAATTTACTCAACTCAGAACTGAAGAATTAAGAAACATACCCAAGAGTCATAATTGTAAAAGTTTTATGAAAATATTTATTTATAGTTTATTAACCAGATACTACTGTACTTTCTAGTCTAGCACAAAGGTTGCAGAACACAACCTATGCAGTCAAGAAAATCTACAAAAAAGTCACAGCTGAAGCAAAGGGTAAATTCCTATAAAACCATGAGGATAGAGGTGTAAAGGTTATCTGCAATTGCAAGAAAATCAGTCTCTAGACATAGAAGCAATAATCACTAGTTGGGTTTTTTTTTGTTCCCAAACCAGTAGTATTTAAGGTCCATTGGAAATTTAAATTCTAAATGTCAGTCTTTTGTAGGAGCTTTTGCCTTCTTAGTTGATCCTGCTCTTGCTAAAATACTGTCTGTACACTAAAGAATAGCAGACATCTACGTTCTATGCTACAGTTTTAAATTTATCTTGATGCTGTTACTACCAAATGTACTTTTTTTTTGTGTTACTTAGTTTTAATATATTATTACATAATAACATATAGTTAGTATTTTTAAATGGATAATAAAAAGCTCATAATCACTGCAAGTCAAAAGCCTTTCTCTTTGTCTTCTCTTTGCTAAAGAGTCAGCAAAATATTTACAAAAATATTTACAAAAATATTTACATTAAAATTGAGCTGAAGTCCTATAGTCATAAATGTGATTGGTAAGTGATCTCCCTATCCTTATCTTCCTATCTGTCTGCACTGTATCTGAAGAACTGTCCTGTTGATGGATGCAAAGGCATTATTGAGACCTTGTTCTGTACAGGAAGATTATAAGAAAGATCAAAGTGTCATAGAATGGTTTGGGTTGGAAGGGAAACTAATGATCATCTGTTTCCAAATCTTGGATGGAGAAGGATTTTATATCAAGGCATGTAGCAACAGACAGGACTAGATGTGATGAGAAACAACAGCTTTAAACTGGAGGAAGGTAAATTTAGATCGTACATAAGGAAGAAATATTTTATGGTGAGGGTGGTAAGATGCTGAAACAGGTTGTCCAAAGAAGTGGTGGATGCCCCATCACTGGGTATAATCAGGGTCAGGTTGGATGACACTTTGATTAATCTAAGATGCTTTTCAACTCAAACTATAATGTGATTTCATGATTAAGAATCATATCTTGCTAAAGAAAAAGAATGTCTAAACACATGTTTAAATTTTCTAGATAAACAAATAGATTAATTTCAAGCATCTGTAATTCCAATATTGTCTGTTTCTCTTAAATTCAATGCATTGTGAAGAGCTATTTTCTTTAAAAAAAATTAAAACCCCATGTACATGAAAGTATTTCTTTGAACAGATGGCAACCTAAACTATATGTCATAAGAGTGCTCATGCATGTTAATACAGACTACCTACTCCTCCAGGCCCCAGAGGAACGAAGCAGTTGGAACAATGTAAAATAAGGTTGACTTAAATACATGTCACATTGTATTTACAAAAAAGCTAAATGCAGGAGTCTGTCAGGAACAGCACATCAAAATTACAAAATCTCTTTTTAAATAATCAAAAGGTCTCATTTTAAAAAAGTCTACAGTACTTTACTTACAGTTAAAATGGCATTTGCCTTAAAAATCTATAAAGTCAAGTGGACCTGTCCAAATGATTCCTATCATATTGAATTCTTCTCCTTAAAAGCCTTTTAATCTCACAGAAAGTTACTATTCCAATTCTGGATGAAAGAAAGTGTATTCAAAGAATGCTTATTAATAAATCAAAATTAATGGACTGCTTAATATTTTACCATTTCATTCTCCTACCAATCAGCAGCCAACTTTTACATATTGAGAAAAACAACAGAACATAAGATATATTTTACTACTCTAGTTAAAAAATATAGCATCCTTTCAATACCAAATGAGTGGAAAAAATGGCCATATCTAATGTAATGCTCAATAGTAATAAATTGAGGTAAAGTAAAGCCCATATATCTCACACTGAGAATTACAATACAAAATGGGCATAGGCATAAAAGGAATGGGCTGCAGTAGACAATATGAAATTATTTCTTAAAATGAATTGTTAATTTCATACTGTCAGAAAATAGAAGGACTCTGGATATATGATTAAATGGTTTTAGTGGAAAATGCGTATCACCTACAACGTCCTCCACTGAAAAAATAAGCAATAAAGTTTGGATGTTCCTAGACTTTTTTACTCTCAGCGAATGGTCAGGTAAAGACAATAATCTACTGATAAGTTTTCAAAATTCTTAGACTCATACGGTATTGTAAGAGTTAGGATCCCTGTTGTTTATTTGAACATGTATTTTAATTAATTAGCTGTGCAGAAATCACAGACTGAGCTCAGCTGAAGCTCAGTTGGCTTTTCAACAGAGGCAAAGCCTCCAGAGAGGTCAATTATGTACAACATTCCCTGTAGAAGCCTATGAAACTGTTTTCAGTCTTGCACTTAACTAACAGCCTCAGCATGGACAAGGTACAGAGACCAATAACTGCAAGGACAGGGTGACATTTTGGATGTGACAAATATTTTATGGCAAAAGCACTGAAGTGAATGGAGCTCTCTGCTGCAATAATATGTATTACCCTTATATTGACATTTTATATGTTCCATACTCAGTGACAGGAAATTGTATTTTTATCCTGACCTATGCAATTTACATTATATGTTTAGAGTTAAACACGAGAGAAATTCAAATTTACTTTATACACTTTACAGAAATTGCCAAGAGAACATTCCATCCTCTTTTTTTTTTTTTCTTTTTTACATTCTATAGGAATGGTGACACAGCATTGGTGCGAGGTTTATTCTGCAGTACATAATCACCTTAAACACGCACATAGTGTGACACAGCCTCCTGAAATACTTCTAGTGCTGCTGAAGGGAGAGGAACATGTCTCTGTGTCACATGTATGCTGCTACAGCTCAAAAAACCTGTGGCTTAAATCTCGTATCTACTAGAACCTAAATAGCACTTGAAGCTTCGGTCACTGCCAGAATCTCTGCTGAGTCACACCTACCAATCCTCTGAAAAAAGCCCAGGCTGTGAGAAAGCAGTTCACTACAGGTATAGCTCAGTTCCCACTTTAGAGAGCCTTTTATTTCCCAGTCCTGCATTCTCATGTCACACCCAGGGCATGGATCAGACATGGGGGGCCAGGAGGGTTGGGGCTCACCATCAGTTGTGTGACTATTGGCTGGACACAACCACTGACTCTTGAGAGAACAGACCCCTCAGTTAAGCTTTATATCTGACATTTAGATGCAGAGAGTTGAGTGAGATACAACATTTTAAACAATTAAATAATAAAAATAAATAATTTTAAAAAACCCACACATTCTTAACAAGCTAATAAATAGGCCAATTCTTGGTCTCTATTTCCATGTTCCCAGCCAAGTAAAGATGTCTATTTTCCACTTGTCTCAACTAAGGAAGAAGTTGTAAGGCAAAAGCCATAGAAACACACCTAAATTTATATCTCCAGTTGACAGATAATTAGTTGGAAGTGGGCTCATAAACAGTTTTTGCAATATAATATTTACTTAATAGCAATCAATGAGATGATGTGAGATGCACATGCAGGAAATTGCTTTGTTTCATCCTCTCAACATGCAAATTATGGTACTAACAAGGATTTTCCAATGTGTGATGTCTGCAAACCACTGTGATAAAAGTTGAGTAACTTTCTTTTCAGGGAATAGTTTATTATCGAAAATTGGATAGTAGGGCAAATTGTGGATGAGCTTGGGAAATCAGAGGCTGAATAATATCACTCAAAAATGTTTTAATTAAAATAGGGTACCCATAATACATAATTGGGTACCCATATTACAATAGTATTTATTGTAGTTAAAGAACATTTGCATTTCTGAAACTTCAGTCAAAGTGGATTGTCTGAACTCTAAATTTACACATATATTAAAAACCACCTTATTTGTCCTTCATTTCTTTTGTTGTTTTTTGAAAATTTCATAAGTGAACAAATGAAATTGACAAAAAAAAATTAGTATCCCATTAAGTATATAATTTTGTTCTAGTATGTTTTTATAACTTTTCTACTTTTCAAAGACAGTAAATGAGAATGTAAAAAAGCACCAGATGCATGCTTTTTTTTTAGATTATTCAGACCCTTTATATCTTCAGCACAAAAAATAATTT
This sequence comes from Taeniopygia guttata, assembly GCF_048771995.1. NCBI lineage: Eukaryota > Metazoa > Chordata > Aves > Passeriformes > Estrildidae > Taeniopygia > Taeniopygia guttata. The sequence continues at coordinate 103,493,762 of NC_133024.1, read as the reverse complement.
AAAAATCCCTAAAAATCTCCTATTATGAGAAGAAACTGAGGGAGCTGGGCCTATTTATTCTGGAGAAGGCTGAGAGGGGATCTCATTAATGCCTATAAATATCTCAAAGGTGGGTGCCAAGAGAATGGTGCCAGACTCTTTTCAGTAGTGCCCGGTAACAGAATGAGGAACCATGTCCCAAAACTAAAACTCAGGAAGTTCCACATCAACATGAGGAAGAATTTGTTTACATTGAGGGTGGCAGACCACTGGAACGGCTGCCCAGGGAGGGCATGGAGTCTCTCTAGAGACATTCCAAATCCTGGACACGTTCCTGTGTCACCTGCTTTTGGTGACCTTGCTTTGTCAGGGGGTTTGGACTGGATGGTCTCTTTTCCAACCCAACAAATTTTGTGATTCAGTGAAGTAGTGATTAAAGATATTAATACTGAATACACCTCAGTGTGCAGGTACAGATTTAGCATAAAAATTTAGAGCTGTGAATTGTTATATCTGTGCTGTTAAAAAAGAAAGGTCAGGGAGAAGTCCTGACCCTGAAGCCAGATGGCCTCTGTTGGCTTTCATCCATTTGCTGAGGGCTACACCTTTCTAGAACATGTCTGTGAGCACTCCTGTGACCTCTGCCTACCACTGGTTCTTTTGTGTCCCTTATCTCAAGGTCACAAAAATGGAACATTTTTGCTGAAATCATTTGCATCAGTACAATGACAAAATTTTAATAGACATGTTTGTTTGGAATAAAATATATTAGAATCTAAAAGAGGAGTTAAAGGCATAAGCATAATTCTATTATAAAATTGAACAAAATATATTGCAATGCTTTACAGAGGAGAGAAATATCTATATCACTGTGGAACTAATGGAGGAACTGAACGCCTAGAGGAAGACCTGTGGCAGTGATGGAAAGAGTTATTCTGCCATGAGCAACGCTGGAATATTTATACAGCACAGGAGAACTTTCTGTTAGGATAATTTCCTCAAATGAACTTGTTAGAGGCAACATATTAAAAATTGCTTTAATCTGATCATCCTATATTCATTAAGAAAAATAAAGAATTCATAGTCTAACATTTCAGATTTCATCCCACAACTCAAATAATTACCAAAGGGCATCAAAATTTAAGTTGCATGAGCACTTGTGCCACCTCTGCGTTTTGCAGTGGGTCTATACTCCGCTCTTCCATTGCAAGTTGTTCTGAGTAATTCTTGTTTCAAGGTGTCATTCCCTGTTTTGTACAAGTTGCGCAGAGAATGAGGATCAGAGTTATTTGAGTGGTTGCCTTAAAGACTGCTTCTCTCTTCACAAGTTCCATATCTGAAAAGCAGATATGGGATGTGCTCTTGGAATAAAATCCAGGTTGAGCAGGCCAGGGGAGTTTGGGTGTGCACTCCTGTCTCCTGTTCAGTGACACTGTCTCCTTGTAGGTAAACCTTTCCCAATCTGCTACAGGGAATGCTGGGACATCTGCCATCACAGTATGAACCTTACTTTAAACAAAAGCTCTTCAAATAAACCACTGGAGGAAATGCATAAACTTTTTGTTTTCCAAGATCACTGTTTTTGGGAGCTGTCGATCGTGATTATGTTCTTTCAGAGCCTGCATTTTCTCACTCCTTGAGAACTTCTTTCTGCCAGATTCACTAGCTAAATGGCTAAAGTGTTTGCACAGATATTTCCAAGCTCAAAGAAGTAGCAAAATATATTTCAGGGTAAGGAGTTTTATTTTTTGTGCACATTTGCTAATACTTCCCTGTTCTTTTTCTTCTGAGCTTTTATCCAGCAAAGTGGGAGAGTACAGGGGAAGACATTCTGCCTTCTCATTGTGTGAAGATTTCATTTCCAAATAAAAGCATTCTTTAATAGCGTGTCAAGTATGAACTAAACAAACACCACCTCCTTTGAGAGCCAACACTGCAACCAGAGTTGGCCCTATAGGGGTACATTTTAGACTCAAAAAGAGAGAGTACATATTTTAGAACATAACATTTACTGAACTGAAAGCAAACTATGTTTCTTGGCAAAAGCAAACTACTAACATTTTAGGACAATATTTAATTCTTAAGCTGTTACACTGAATCTTCATTATATTTTCACTTAAAATATGGCTTTTAACTATTTTTAACTGTACCAAATTTTCAAATATATTTACATGATCATATAATTATGATCATGGTAAATGTTTAAAAGACAAAATATTTTCTACTCCCTGACTGAAGTCACTTTAATCTTTAAATTACACTTGAACTTCTCTTAGTTCATATGGAACAACTTTGAAGAAAAATTAAAATTAAGAAAATTGGAATGTTGCATTTAAACTTATCATAATGGCTTCTATTGTTCTTTCAATTTGCAGTCCTTTACTGCATCAGAGCTGCCTCCTCTGGAGCTGTTTAAATATTGAAATACATTGGAAGCATTTACTCTTGACTACAAAAAAAAAGCCCAACAAAACCTATAGCTTAGTTCTAATAAAAACATAGAAAATATGTTTAGATAAAGACATGACAGGAGGCATGAGGGCAGAGAGAAAGACTGTGGATGACAGGAGCCTAAAAGAAAAAAAAACACAAAAGCTAAAAAAGTTTAAAAAGTTAGATGAGAATGAGAATTGGATACTTCACATATGGAGAGAAAGACAAGCAAAAATAGGAAACATGAGATGAAGTCTACAAGTTAGTGACTATTGCTCATAATTACAGTGAATTTTCAGAGTAGCCTGAAAGAACAAAAATCTGCTACAAAGATCATGGAGACAAATACGTTATATTTATAATTTTTAAAATAATAGGTATCCAACACTGTGTACACATAATAGAGTTGAATATCTTAATTAACAAGATTCAAAGGAATAGTTACAGAGGAATGGAAGAGGTTAAGAGAAAATTGGGTATTTAAACATTTATTTTTGGGGTATTTTAATCCTTTCATTTAACAGCAAGATATATGTCTTTAGTCACTACAGACTTACCAGAGATTCAGAGATTTGGAAGTCCCAGTTGCAACTTTTTTTTTTTTTTTTAACCTGTTCATCTGTTGGATTCCTCTCACAATCAGGTGTGAGGCAGTGAAGCATGGAAATCTACCTCCTTCTTCACCTCCTGGGCCTCCTGTTTTGTGTTTTCAAGTATTTTAAAGGCATTTCTGTTCCTGCTAGTCACATGGTTCATTTCCCAAACCATTTAGTGTGTTTCAAAGGTGCACACATAAATCACCAAAGAGATTTTTGTGGGAAATGCAATTCCATATATAAGGTGCACTGGTGATGCCAGCTGGCTGTCCAGATCTACTGCACTGCATACCATTTGCAGCATTTCTGGACAGCTCATGTTTACTAAAGAGCTTATTGCCAGAGGTTTTCTTCAGCTACTGTTTCCACTCCCTATCATATGAATTTTTAAAACAAAGGTGAGCGTTTTAGGGCTGAAAATTAAGCTTTGAAATAAGTGCATAATAAATCTGAATTGATAGTGAAAAATATTACCTTATCTTACTTTCACAGTCTCATAATGTCACAAAATAAAACACTGATGACTGTTCTTGTTTGAGATTTATCTTCTGAAGTTTTTTCCTTACTCTGGAATTTGCATTTATCTTTTTCTGTGATTGTCACAGGCTCTTCTTTCTGCCTTCAAAAATCTTTTGCATAGTGTCCTAGAATGGCACTGCTCTGTGCTTCTGTCACAGCTCTGCATAATTCATAATCCTGGCATCCACCTCCTGAACAGTAGTGGAAAATATTCTGAAGATTAATGATTCCATCTACCTAAACTCAAGTCACTGTTAAATTGGGAATTTTCAGATAGTTCCTTGAAACTGATTTAAATATGGATTTCCAAAAATATTTATGTGGGGAATCCCCATCATGCATATTGTGATATTTTAAAAATGCGAGTTTAGTCTTTAGAAATCTTATTTAGCAGATGTTTTTTTATGGGTATCTAAGTATCTGGAGTGCTTCTAGGCATTTTTTTAGGAGGATTTGCCAGAACTTATAAAAATCTGGGTCTTGCTAGCACAACTGAAGAACTAAGCACATCGAGTGTATTTGCAGTCGCTTCTGCTGACTGCCAGATCCTCAGTGTGGTGACACAGTAACAGTGTCACTGCACTCTATTTAAACTCTCTCATTGCTGAGCTTGTGGAGGGTGCAACAGTGTCCCTCATTAAATCTTCCTCACTACTTGTGTTCTCCTCTATTTCCAGAAAATAATTGTAAATTATTTGCAGGTTGTTTTTTTTTTTTTCTAAGGAAATATTACATTAGGAAACATTCTTTTAGACAGATATGAGTTTCTGCATATCAAAGTCAGACATTAATTGGTCATTTGTACCAACATGTGAACATATAAATTATTTTATGTGCAATGAATTATTTTGTTACTTCAGCCATTGCATTTAAAATATTCAAGCCCACGTGAAATTTAATTTTTTGATGAAAAAATGAAAGATATGAGACATGTTTAAACGTGCTATTTTTCACTCTGATATAAATATGGAATCATATTTATTTGATCATTTTTCTCACATGCTGATGATGAGTCTCAAAGCATGATCTCTTAGGTGCTGCAGCATAAGTTACTCCTTCCTAGTATCTGTTGCAGTGAAACCACTGCAAGAGGTGGCAAAACCTTCATTAGTTGACCCTTACCATGACATAAATCACTGTCTGTTTTATTACACTCAACTGGTGGAGAAAAATGTTTCCTGGAGTTCGCTGTAGAATTGTACACCTATATACCATAAGAACCAAATATAAATTTTGTGATTGGCTCATTAAGATTTAAGAAAATTTTACTTCAGGCACTCACTCTGAGCTGAAGAGATTCAGTGAATTCTTTGGGCTTTTTAGAAGACATTTTCCTTTGGCTCCTTTAGTGTTTCAGCTTACCACTTAATACTAAAACAGTTATTTATTAAATAATATTATATTTAAATTTAGCAGAAATAGAACCAACTCATTAGTTGTCTTAGTTTATTTTCTTTTACAGAGCTACATTGTAATATTGCTACTAAAGCCAAGGTTAAACGCATTAGCTCCTGGCAATCATTCCCTGGGAAAAAGAAAAACCCTAATGTTATCAGAAGACTTTTTCCATAACTAGAAACTTAAATCTCTGGACATAAATGCGGCTCTGAGGAGTAATTTTTTTTTCCTAATAAGATCTTAGATTTCCCTATTCACATCAAAATCCTGTCTTGAGAGCTATAGAGGAGTACTAATATTACACTGAAGGAAAACATCTTTCACCTTTATCTGCAGATCTTTCCATCTCAGAAGATTCCTTTATGTGTAGCATCCTGTCTTATTTCTCTGGAGTACAACACTAACTAATTCTATGCAGAAGACTCACAGAGAAAAGGCTATCTTAAGTAATTTTAAAATGCTTCTTTCAATACACCTAAAACATCAATCTACTAAAAAGCCTGTTAGTTCTGCCCAGTACAATGCCATTTGTGTGGGATCATTTCTCCATCTGTTGTGTAACTCTCTTAGTAGTGATAGGATAAATAATAGAAGATGAACAGATATCGTAACTACTGACAAATGAAACAGGCCAGTAGTTTTATATCTAAATGCACACACACACCTCTGCAGAAACAGGAAATACTTTGCATAAACAGGATTTGAAACACAGACATGCCTTAACAAATCCCAGTATATTTAAATGCTTATTATTTAAATTCCTTTGCTAAAAATAGCTTTTGACCCACCAAATTATGAACTATTCAGAAAAGTTCATACTTTGGGAAGCAGATAGCACCCTCTCTTTCTTATCTAAAAGGTCAGTTTCTGCAAAACACATATGACCTGACCAAGAGAGAAGCATATTGTGTATATGACAAGTGGATGCTGAGTTCAGCACCCTGACTCCTGACACTCATTGCCTTTTCTCTTTTCCAACAGAATATGGAACTGTTTACACCTACGCTTTTTCAGTGTTCCTTCTGCAAGGGTCCTGTAAGTAGCCATGGATATCTGGATATTCACTGTCCCATAGTTTAGTGAGCCAATCCCATCCTGCAACTCGCTTTTAAAATAAGTTTTACACACACACACACACACACACACACACACGCTCACATTTAGTGCCTTTGCATTTCAGTTGCTTCAAATGCATCCACTCCACAGTTTGCTCCTTGGTTATCCACACTGTAATATGTGCTCCTGTTTTGCTTTCTGTATGAGTTGAAATAGAGAAATTCTGGTTTCACTGATGCATTATTGGCAGGCTCTTCCATAAAATTCTTTTTCTGGATATTTAATACCTGATTTTCTTTCATATGTTGACACTAAAAAGAGATATGAAATACCACATTGAGAAGGCCAGCAGTTGTTCTACCATAGACTTCTTGACAGTCCATGACATTGCTGCAAGATTAAGACAACATCTTACACAGCTTGATGGGTTTTTTTATGCCTAGAGAAAGGTCTTAATCTCTTGTATTTGTGTTAGGTCATACAGAATCATTTATTCCACTGAAGTCTTTCCTGTGAGCTCTGTGATTCGTTAAGCCAAATTAGCATCCTTCCCACTTGTACAGATCTGCTCACATCAGCTGCTTGTCATAGCTTTGATCTGTTTAATAGAAGAATTTGAAGAAACTTGAAGTGGTTATTTAAATATGAATACTACCTACATTAATTATTGTTAGTAAAAATAATTATTGTTAATAATAAATCTATTTGAAATTTGAACTGCATGGCTTAGGAAATTTTCACTAGTTTGTTTAGAGATCCACATGAGCATGGCTATCAATCCATGAGTCTTTTCTCATTGCACTATTCACAAAATGTCAGCAATTATACAGGCAGCTAACAGGAAAGTATTTTGACAGAACTGAATATATTCTCTGGAAATAAATATCACCTGAGAAATCTGTGGGAATTTGTTAGTGTCAAATGCCTTAGAAACAAATTTATCTTAAAGAAGAAGAATCTTATTATTATTTTTTATATTCAGAAACAGTAAAGGGATAGATATATTGGGCTTTTTCTGAGATATTGATAGTAAGAAAAAAATGTATTAATCAAATTCATTGTTTGTTGAATTACTCAAATCTGCTAAGGACTATATTTTCCAATAATAGAAGCAAAAAATTATAAGGTGGGGATAGAGGATCTCTAGCTTGTATGTATATAGCAATCTGCCACAGGCAAAATTGTACAGATATTTAAGCATCACTATACAAAAGTTTTCCAAAGCTAACAGAGTACAAAACCCCATAAAATTAACAGTGCATTCTGTACAAATTGTTACTACATTGAAATAATTGTAACTCTGAAGTCAACTTAAAGCTGATGGTTAATGATGATGACTTCATCCCCTCTTGGAATAAAGATGTTGTTTTCCATTCAAAATTTCAGCCTACAATCATTTGTATCCTGCACAATGTTTTATTCCTACTTTTACAGGCTGAATACTACCACCATATTACACATGCAGTGGCAAGCTTAAAGCCAAATTAAATCCAGATTTTTTGATAACAGGAAATTTTTATTAAAAAAGTGCAAAGTACAAAAAAACCCCATAATGGTGACATGTGCACAAACACAAATTCAAGAAAAAAATTAATTAAATATACTGAACTCACAACCTCAGTCACCCAGACACTCCTTTTCTTAATATACAGAGAAATTTGTTTCTTAACTTGCGCCCTAACCTTCCCCAGTTATTCAGGATGCAGAGGAAATATTTTCATTTTTGGAAAAGACACATTTAATTTCCACTTATCCTTGGAGGCCAGTAAACAGTTTGACTGTTGTTCTTCCAGCAGAGATGATAGCACAAGTTCCCTTACAAAGACGAGCTCATATTAGGACTTAATGGTTTTTATCATTGCAGAACATACAGTCCTGCATAAGGTTGGCTCTTTGGCAAAACAATATTTTATCCAGTGACTGCAGACTGAGGATCACACTTAGGATCAGCACTCTAAATAGAGTTTATTTTTTTATTTGCATTCTGTGCAGCCCTGCAGAAACCATTTTCCATTTTCTGTTACCTTTTGGTAACACAGCTTTTCTTCTTCCATGTCAACAAACTAGTGCAATCTTTTAGTGAATCTCCACCTGAGCAACCTTCCAATTTATTTCAAATTTCTTCTGAAAAAAAAAAAAAAGAATATCAGTTTTTTCCTTTTAATTTTTCACTGCTTTTCCTGGTACAGTAGATTCAGGAGCTACAGGATATGCATGGGATCTTGGCTGCTTTTGAGACAAATTAGCGATCATCCCTTTATTCCTTTCCATGCTTGTGCTGTGCAAAACTGCAGCAGAAAAAAACTTAACCTGCTACAAGCTGACTATCCAAACAAAAAATCTTTTTCATTAGTTGTAATTTTTATTTTTAAATAACAGGATAGTAACCCTAAAGAGTCAGCTGAAGCCAGGACTAAAGAGTAAATAGGTTTCCATGACACTTACACGGAAGATTAAAAGAGGTAGCGCCCACAAGTCATAGGAAAACCAAAATGTGGCTGTTATCCAGGGTGATCTAAAGGTGAATGGGCTATGATAAAAATACAATTCAATAAAAAAAAAAAAATTACATTTGTCATACATCCTCAGATGCAATCAAGCAGCTTGTGCTGAGTAAACTGCATTAGGGTTTGTCATTTGTTCCATGTAAAACGTGAAAATTAGTTTTCACTCTTCACAAGCTTAGATGTAAGACCTTCCAAGAAACCTTAATGACTGCAAAGCTTCTGTCTTCTTTGCACCAACAAGAGTATAGAAATACCATGTGAAACATGAATAGCTGAATTTTTTCTCCTATAGTCAAAATATTTTCTACTGCCTACATTAAATAACACTTTTCAGTACATCTCCTTGAGATGCTTTATGTGCCAGGAAGATTTCCATAAAAATGAAAACAGGCTTGTAATATTTGCTTAGGAAAAAACTCCTCTCTTATCAAATAATGATACTGGTAGGAAATGTTCAAAGTTGTTGAGTGTGTTCTGCTGACTCATATCACACCATTGCAAGCAACTTGTTACAGGAGGCAGGATATGAGACAGAGAGGAAAGTGAGAAAAGATTTTTAGGAATTTTTTTCTCCTTTAGCTCTTTTAAAATTAAACTATTTCAGCTGATTTTTTATTCTTCCATCTCAACTGAAACGATGAATTGGAGAAAGATAAATACCTCTATATTTATGGTTGCTACCCATATTAAAACCACCTTAACAATTGGCTGCAGTGAAGTTTTTCTCTCTTTTTACAAGGGAGAACCTTAAGAGGTACATTAATCCCAACCTTAACATCAGAGGAATCATCTGAGTAGTTTAATAAAGACAATTATTATTGCTATGGCTTTACTGTCTTTTGCAGGTAACTTGAAACTTTTTCTTTAACCTAAGCAACTATCGTGAGTGGTTTAAATGGCTGCAATGTGAATTTATAGCAGAATGATACTTTTTAACTTTTGCTTTCCTGACCAGATATAGAGAGAAAACACTTCTGTTAATAGCCTGCTTCTCAAACTTTGTGCTTCATTCTACCAAACTCCATATACAAAGAAAGGCTCTTGCCGGAACCCAGGCCTGGTTCAGGGGTTCCGTGTGGTGGAAAAGTCTCTCCTCCAACCCGTGCTTCCAAAGAAAAACTCTTCAGTCTTTTGTTGTTCGGTCTCAAGGCAGTTTATTGCAAGTTACCTAAAAGATTTTCTTCTCAGGCTGCTGCAGTTTGCTCATCAGCTCAGGCAGAGGCACACACACCCCTGACATCCTCTCTGACTCCCGACTTCTTCTTCTCTCCCCCTGCCCAGGGCTGCTGCTTCTTTTATATGACATATTATGTGTTACATGTTTACAGTTTTTCCCCAACACCTATTACCTATATTAAAAGATGCAGATGAAACTTATGAAAGAAGAGAAAATATAAACAAAGGCAATGAACTAGAGCAGTGCCACCAAGATTTTATTTGAAACTAGGGGTTATCAGTCACCCTGTTTAAGCCCAGCTCGCTTTCTCCCTCAATGTCAAAGGTAACCAAGTACAGAAAGGTTTTCAGGCAGTATTTCTCATCAGAAACACAGTAACTCAGTTTGTCTTAAATGCCTGTGTTAATGTAAAGATCTGGCAGCCAGACAGCTCAGCACACATTTCAGAAAATTCAAGCTCTGTATTCAACCCCTGTTTGTTTCACTCCTGCAAGCAAATGCATACTGGAAGTGATTATATTTATAAATGGAACAGAATTTGACCTTTAACATGTCACTGTGTTAAAAGAAGTTCAGTAAGTGCAAAGACAATGGAGAATTTCTGGAATCTTGAGGCACACATTTTTCTATTTAATTTTCTTAGGATTGGGCAGATATTCAAAATTACACCTATTAGGAATGCTAACTTTCTAACCATACATTGTACAGCAGTGCTGTGAAGAAACAGAGATGCTGCCAAGAGCTTAAGGCTAAATTATTTTGGATCCTAATTCATCAGGAGGCTTCTGTTCTGAAATGCTCCACAGAGCTGGCAGGACAACCAAATAAAATAAATCAATAAACTCTTAGAGCTGATTTTAATTGAAAACTATTAACATTTCAGAAAAATATAGGTACATGAGGAATTTAAAAATAATGTAGTAGAAAAAAATGCACAAACAAAGCAATGTAATAAAAAACACTGAAAGAAAATCAAAACAACTCAGCTTAATTCTGGCAAAATATCAAAATGATGAGAACAAAATTAAAAACATCCTGACAACTGTGAAGAATGTGAATGCATAAAGTATGAGGAAATATGGGACACTAACAAAGGTTTATTTTAAAAACCTTGAATGTTATCAACATTGTACGAACACATTTTATGAATATTTCTACAAATACTTATATTTGCTTTAGAAATTAAAAGAAAAGCTAGCTGAGTTGTCATGGTTACTGCCCCACAGATATAGCACATCAACACTGCTGTTAGATTTTTCTTTTTTTTTTTTTTTTTTTTATCATTACAACAGTTAAGACATTAGAGTAATGCTATTTTAAATATTCTGTTTTCTGTCTGACTTGAGATCTTGCTATCCTAAGAAATCAATGGCAGGGAGTCAACATTCTGATCCACTCATATGACTGCATTCATGTATGTAACTCATTCTTGGTGTTCATTCTGTACACAATGGAACAGGGGGAATATCCTCCTATTCACCTGATAATGAAATTTTGTCTTTAATGGCATAGGTATAATCTCTCCATGATCTTTCCAATGTATATATTTTAAAGAATATTCTCATTTCTGGAAATCCCCTGTCCACAGTTTTCTTTTCTATTCAAAATAAGAGGTACTCATCAGTTTTTCCAAAGTCTGGTTGGAAGACAGACTGTTTTGGAGAGGGAAAGAGGATTTTCAGGCAACACCTTTCTCTTTGTCTCACAGACTACATCTGTAACAAAATGTAAGGAATTTAATGCAAGATGAGGGAGTCCTAATGAGATATTTCATCATCAAATAATGGGGGGCTCCTCAGTAAGAGGAATACTCTGAGGAATTTAAAGCACAGTTCAAATAGAAATCAAAATTATTTTCATTAGTGCCTTCCATTTGTTTTCTATTAATAATAGTAATTAAGATTTTTAAAGGCCACTTTTTCTTAAAAGACATTTTGATCTCAGATAGGGTAGTGAGCAGCTAATTTATATGGCCTCTTGACACACCCCTGGTGAATTTCTAACCTCACAGCCCAGCTGAGTCCTTGCCTCCTAAGCACTATTTGGCTTGGACTTGTTTTAATAAAATGACCACTTAATCAGATTTTATAGTATCTGCACGAACAGAAAATGGTATCTTTCAGCACCACACTATTACTACCAGTACAAATAAATACCTAACTATTCTTATTGTCCTAGAGATTAACACTATTATTATTATGCTGAGATAGGTACTTGTTAAATGGTTATGAGTCTTTATGAGTTTATGCATTTAAAGGTTTTCCATTATGCATGTTTTAAAATTGTACTTCATATGGATAAGGATAAATGCAAGCCTTTATTTATATATCCAGAACAGTCAATCCAGTTGCAGCTAAATGTAAAACTCATAGATGAGAAAAATATCTTTAGATAACCCTGAAGACTGTAAACTAGAGTTAGTCCTTCACCTCTATTAACTTGCTTTGTGAGGAGGTGGTAGTCAAGGACTGAGGATTCACACAGTGATGGTCATTCTTCTCCTTCAAGAAATATATTTTCTCTTATGGTCACTCTTCCCTTCAGCACATGACAGGGGTTCTACCACATGCTCTCACTCCAGAGCCATCCAATCCTCTTTTAATGGGAATGAGAGGTTTTCAGTTCCACAGGGTTTTTTTCCATAGAACTTCCACTTTGTCAGAGTGGAAGTTCTCCCTTCTATTGTTAGATTTTCCTTTTCACTAAAATGAAAGACTTGATATTCATCATTGAGGAATGCTGAACTTCACAGAAGGTATGAATCTATACATTAAAAAATACTTAATATAAACTTGCAGCCATATGAATTATATGCAGATTACCCGGAAAACTTGGTTAGTACAGACACTGTGGCAATCAGCCACGCTGAAATGACTCATCCCCAGCCAATTCCTCTTGGCTTATTATGACAGCAAGCAGTTGTATTTCTCCAGACAGAAGTGTTTTTCTGAACTTGCAGACTATTTGCATCAGAAACAGTCTCTACACTCCCACTACTTCAAGAATGTCTTACAGAGGACCCCAGGAATTAGATGCCAGCTGGCTGGATGCCATATTTAAGTTAAGCAAATTTTAATGAAACTATTAGCAGGAAGATCTATTCCAGAAGATCTATCGTTTCCATTGACTCGTGATGGGAAATGCTGCCTTTGACACAATCTGCCAAATCAGGTTGTAAAACAGACTGTGCATCTTGGATTCATGATGTGTATCTATTTCAAGCTGTTATTTGTAATTAAAGCTTAATTGTCAGCAATAATAAATATTTGAACAATTCCTTTTATAACATGAAAAATATTCTAGAGAAGAGACATCTGAAATTCAAGCCTCCTTATTCTTTCTCTTTCTTTCCTCTCCACTTATAAGTTTGAGTAGGGATATTTAATCAACTAAATTACAATTTAATTTCCCAATCTGAACTATTAATTTGTTATATTGCATTTTTCTCTATGCATCTCCAATTCCACAATTTCATTTATTTTTTGTGTCTGATGGGGAAAAGTCCCCAAACACAACCAAAAAGAACATACCACTCCCTCCAAACCATTCCTTGATTTTCCATCTTCCAAACACTTTAATCACCCTCTAATACCACAAAAAAAAATATTTTACACAAAAATTATTTTACACAGTATTGATCTTGAAATGCTGAATCCTGTATTACAAAGTCAACTTATATGCATTTGATTAAAATTAGTTACTTCTATGAAACAGAATATTTTTTACTTTTATCAGTAAAAGTTCACATGCAAATCTTTTGAAGAATGCAAATCAATTTATAAATCTACAGTACTGTTATGCAAGATGAACTAAATTATTATATAGATGGAGTTCCTTTTAAAAGAGAATAGCTTCACTTCAGGAACCAATATAGCAGATGACAATAAATGTAATGTCCCTATTCCAAGAAATGGAACATTTCACACAATTAGCTGCTCTACTCAACATTGTTAGCTGTGGCACATGAGCACTGCTACTCAAAATATGATAGTAAAGGGCAATAGAGATGGTTATTCTTCTCCTTTCAGTAATTTTTATATTTTGAAATGTTCTGTGAAAGTGAATTAAAAAGTAAAAATAAAATCTAAAAATTATTATGATATGAGACAGAAAAATGTAATAAAAAATCTAATGTTAATGTTTTGACAAATTTAAAAATATTAAATACTACATGAACATGAAAATATATTACACATTGAAAAGCCTAAATGAGTTTTTGCACCCTTCTGCAGTTTCACTACTATTTGGAAAGGATTTTGACTGTGAAAAGCTGTCTTTTCAGACAGGGAAAATAATTCCTCTGATTATGGCATATATGAGACACCCTACTTAGAAACTTTTAATGCATTCTTTATTCATTATAAATAGTCCAATACTGCTGAATAACAAAACCACTACTTATTGCTTCTAGCTCATCAAAGTTGGGGTGGTGGTTTTTTGTTTGGTTGTTTTTTTTAACTAAGCACAATATTTTGTGGGAAAAATAACCTACAAACTGGTTTCTTGCTACATTGTGGAAAGAAATATATTTAGCAGGAACTCCAGATCCAGCAGATTTCTTTCTCAGTGCTGCATTCCTTACTAGGGCAGGTGGGTTGGGCACCACCTTTACCTGCAGCCAACAGAGAGAGGCGTTGCCATCAGGGACTCAGCTAAAATGTGGGGTCCACACACTACGACTGGATGGGATCTGCCATGAGCAGGTTCCCACTTCAGAGGCCTCAGTTAATAAACAGATTTAGGTACTTTGGGTAAAATCCATGGGCCTGTGGGGTGGGATTCTTTTAATGCCACTTATTCTGAAGCCTTAGTGTCAGTGCTTCACAAGTGTCTGTCTAAAACAAGAGAAGTCCTAAAAATGCTAGCAAATGTTTTCCTTCAGACCAACACTTTAATTGCTCTTAGAAGTTTTGTTTGCAGGTATTAAATCACAGATGCAGGCTTTTCCTGTCATCTTGTTTGGCACCTGTGAAAAAAACCCTCAAACAATACCTAGTAATCCTGTACTGTAATACCTTTATCCTAGCAAGCACAATTTCTGTATTTCTTCTATATTTCTTTTTTTCCTAGTAAATTTCTAGCATATACATATACTAAATAAAAAACACAGGACTTTTTTTAAGATTGTAAAGCAAGATATTATCAAAAAAAGATTTTTTTGGTATGGTTTTTAATAAAATAATTTTCTTTTTAGTTCCAGTGAAATGTAAAACTAGTATTTTTTTAAAACTGAAAAGGCTTCTGTACATATCTCTGTGGCTGAACATGTAATAGCTTAGGATTTATGTTCTATCCATTTCAACTTTGTTCTGTTGTTTAAATTTCTACATTAATTTTCAGATGCTGTGCTGTTTGGTTTTTTCCTCCTCCCTAGTCCAGGATGGAAAGTTAAATTCAAGCAACTTTTGTTCTTTCTATTTTAGGTAGGAATGGTGGAGAGTTTTCTGAAAGGGAACATGGAGGTGCTGGTTCTCATCCACTGGGGCAAACAGATGCCATGGTTTAACCCTTGCTGTGCCTTTTCTGGCTGCTCTGCCCTCTGTGCAAAGCCCCACTGCCTCTGTTCAAGCTGTCAGGAGCAAACACCTGCCAAACAAAGCAGCAGTAGCTGCATTTTGCCAGCCAGGACTCATTTAGGAAGTAACCCTCACATGTGGCCACAGCAACAGGAACTCTGTCACATCTTAAAAGCTATTGCAGGGAGATTTTCCAGGTGATATCAGTCAATGGAGCCTTATCTGATGTTTTAATAGAATATATGCTTTGCCTCAGTCTAGGAGTCTAAACAGCACCCTATGGATCAAGAGGTCTGAATTATCTCTAAAAATAAGAGAGCCTGAAATCTGACTGACTTTCCGGTTCCTAATAGGAATATCAGACAGCCATAGTTCCACTGTGTTGAGCTCTGTAAATACTTTCAATTAATTTCATTATTTACAGAAGATGATGTGTTGATTTATTATTCACAATGATTATTGTATTTTTCCTGCTGATAAAACAGGACTGTTAAAAGATTTTGAACCCAGTTGCTGAAAAAACAGTATAGATATGATTGTCATGACAATGAAGGGAAAAAAAAGGTCTCCATTCCTCTGAAAAATTACTATTCTTGCAATAGTAATGAAGTAGAACCTGTATGATTTTGTTTATTTACAGTAAACACATGCCCCAAAATATTTTATAATACAGCTTACATCTTATGTAAGAGGAAACTTTGAACATGAACTTGACATAATATATAATAAAACACATTTTCTGAATTATGCATATGTGTCAATGGAAAACAGAACGTGAGCCAGCAGTGCCCTGGCAGCCAGGAGGGACATCCCTGTCCTGGGGGGATCAGGGACAGCATCACCAGCTGGGCAAGGGAGAGGATTGCCCTGCTCTGCTCTGCTCCTCGAGTGCTGGGGACAGTTCTGAGTGCCACAACATAAAAAAGAAATCAAGCTATCAGAGAGTGTCCAAAGGAGGCCCCAAGTATGGTGAAGGGTCTGGAGGTGAAGCTGTGTGAGGAGCAGCTGAGGGCACTGGCTCTGTTCAGCCTGGAGGAGCCTGAGGGGAGACCTCAGTGCAGTTACAGCTTCGTCCTGAGGGGACAGGAGGAGTGAGTACAGGTCTCTTCACTCCTATGACCAGTGACAGGAGCTGAAGAAAAGGCATCAAGCTGATTCAGGGGAGGTTTAGTTTAGATGTCAGGAAAAGGTTTTTCTCCCAAAGGGTGGTTGGGCACTGGAACTTGCCACAGGATTTCCAGGGAAGTGGTCACAGCACCAAGCCTGAGTTCAAGAAGCATTTGGACAATGCTCTCAAGCATGTTTCTTGGGGTGTCCTGCACAGGAACCAGGAGTTGGATGCAATGATCTTTGTGGATCCCTTACAATTTCTCATAATCTATGATTCTCAGATTCTGTGATACACTTTAGTACATAGCTTTGATATACCTGTAAGAATGCTTAACATTTTTTGCATTCCTCAGCACTGACAGGGGCATCTTTCTCACATAGAGATTGACCACAGCTTCTAGAATGCTGCCATAATCATGAGTGCAGACCTGGGGCACTAACCTCCAAGTTTATTGTACAATTAACAATTTAGATATAAACTGCAAACATTTTTAACTCAGAATATGTAGAGAAATTTTCATTAGCTTGAAGTTTGCTTTAGGATGGTGCTTAAACACAGTTTCTTTTGTTACAATGGAAAAACATTTCTCCCTGTATCACTGTAGACTTTGACTCCAGATAAACTGCAGTTCATTAGATATCTTGGCCTGTGCTGAGATTTGCTAGCATAATTGGAAATAAAAATAAATTTAAATTCAGACATTATTTGAAACAACTGTGTGATCTAATCTGCCAGATCCCAAAGCCAAAGCCTATTTTGGATAATATACAACATTAATACATTGTTGGAATTTTTGGAAAGTGAAATAGGTTTCTAAAAAACAAAACCAAAAAAATCTATACCAACTACAGTCACAATCTGGTCAGTACTATCTAGTCCATCACTTCACTTTTCAACAATGGAGGAGCCTTCCACAGTAAGATGAGCCAGAACGGCAGTCCTCACTCAGCTAGAACTAAATCCAAAATTCAGGAATCCTAGCCTGAAATCTTACTGACTTTCCAGTTCCTAATAGGAATACCTGAGACCCATAGTTCCACTGCCATGGGAATCAGCATTCTGACTATGCATCCTTTGGCAATTGCAGAGACCTGAAGAACCTCTCCAAAGCTGTTGCTGCTGTTATAGTCACAGAATAAAAAATTCCAAAAGGGCATAGTCCACTCAGGTCCTCTAAACAAACCACACTGATCTGTCTGTGTTTATATAATCTGCTGGCTAAGCACTGAGAATAAAAGCTGTTCTCCTCTCAGTAACCCATACCATGGGGTAAAAAGGAAAGATACTTTACCATATCTTCCTCATGGCTGCCATCCTGTGGTTTTAAATGAGAATTGTTGAAGGTGCTCAAACACTTGGCAGAGTCTCCAATTGAACTCCTCCACATGAGGGCTGAGCTCACAGGGATGCAACTTGCAGGGCACCAACCGCACAGGAACCTCACTGCTGGCTCCCAGGGTAGATTGTCCTACCCAAATGATCCCTTTGGTCCTAAATAAAAGCTGAAACTTATGAACAGGTTAAAAAAAAAACAAAACAAAACAAAAAAACCCCAACCTTCCAAAACCCCCAAACTCTTGCAGTCTTAAGCATCCCAACATGTCTTTCAGCACAGGAAGGGTGACGGAGGATGTGGAGGCTGGAAGTAGAATCTGTGTTTTTTTAAATGTTTCTTATGTTTCATCACCTTTGAGAGTCATTTTGCAGATATGCAGTGTGGTTTCAGAGAATTTTTTTCAAGCACAAGAGAATATATTAATTTTCAGTCTTAACATTTGCTCAGAAATTCATTCTTCTGAGCATTCTGAAGGAGTTTGAGACATCAGACTCGTTTGAAGAGAATAGCTATATACCAGAACAATAAAAGCTACAGCAATATTTTGGAAGAAAGCTAATATATCAAACATTGAGACTCTTTAGCATGTATAAATTATACTCAATGAAAACTATAGGTAAAAGATTTTCAGTGTAATCAGCACAGATGTGCCAATACCTAAATTACATTAATCAACTTAAAATACTAAGCTTTCTCAATGAGAATTAACCAAAATATACCCGTATAATTTACCATCTCTGTTTTGCTAAATGTGCCCAGGAAATTGCTGAAGCCAAGAAACTAAGCAGAAAAGCAATACTTTCTTTGTATCTCATGATTTACAATGTCTGTTTTAAAAGCAGACCTTTCGATTTGATGTACAAATAGTAAATGCACTCTGGGGATAGTTTCCAATGGATTTCTCAAGCTTATCCATCTACTTGAAACTCTTAAAAGGCAAATCACTTGACAAATATTTCTTCTCAAATTCTACAAGGAAAACATTTTTAAAAGGCATTGCATTTTTTACAGTCCAGGAACAAATTTAAGCATTCAGTCAACCCTTAAAATAGGTATCTCATAAGCCCTAAAATAGCTCAGACAAAAAGAACCCAAACCATTTAAAACCAAGTTAAACAAATCAAAATTGTTGCTTGGAGGCTCAAGATGCCATAAAATTAGCAACCCTCAGTACCAAGCTATAGTAAGTACTCTCAAAAAATAGAAAGGCAACAAAATTTGCAAAATCAGTGCATGGATGAGGAGATGTAGAGACAACTCTTCCAAGAAGAAATAATTCTTAAAATACATTAGAAAACTTGCAAGGACCAAATTGTCATAGTATGACAAATTAGACAAAGCAACGGATTAGATTTGTGGACATGGAAAGACTTGAAAATTATGATATTAGAATTCAGCAAATATAGCTATTTACAGTGGTGTTATTTTCAGCTAACATTCTGCTAGTAAGGTGTATGTCTTGTGATTAGAAAAACAACAGCAAAAAAGGAAATCTGGAAAACTGGTGGTGTTTCAAGCAAAATTGGATAGCAGAAAGCATGCTTGACTGGGCTGACTATCTCCTCTTTTCTTCTGCCAATAATCTTCATGCCAATGAATAATAAAGGATGACATGTAAAAGTATGACTGCCAGCAGCCAGTCACTCTAGGGTTTTCAATTTAAAAAATTGGAAGAAAAATAAGCATTAGACTATATAAGTTACTGTTATATAGCAACTGCAAAGCAGAGTGCATCTTTCAAATGAAGATGTAAATATCAAGAAAAATACATAAATATTTCCAGTCAAGAAAAAGATTGGTAAGAAAAAAAATTCTCATATACACCTTTCATGCTTAATATTCATCTTTTTTCTTCTTTGTTTATCGACTTTCTTCTCTGTTTATTGACATAAAATTGAATATTTTGAAATTTTATTCCAAAGCATCTTTCAGGTCTCCAGATATTTATCCATTGCTTGAAAATGAGTGTGGAAGTTGTCCAATAATTTTACTAGTAAGTATTTTGTTAGTTGACTATACCACGATAAAACCAATTAGGAAGACGTATTTTATAAATATTAATGACATCCAGAGAACACATTATGCCAAAACTGCATAGAAACAGAAATTATATAGTCATCATCTTATCTGCGAGAAAACATTACCCATTACTTTTGTGAAAACCAAGAGATGAAGAAATAATTCAATAAAATTATGATGAAATTGCAGTGGTTAATTTCACAGCCAGCTACTCAAAGGCTTGATTTACTTTATTTTATTTTTCAGTAGAGGATTATATCCCCTAGATTTAAAAGTTAGGAATTAAAATTGATTTTTTCTTTACTAATATTACTATGAAAATAGACAAAATTGTGTAAAATTATTACAGACATTATGTCTAAGTCATAAATATGCTTTCCCTATGTATTCAGTTGTGTTACCATGCTAAGAAAGCTGGTATCTTACTCTATATTTTCCATATTATATGCTATATGCTTTGCAGAAAAGGAGGAAAAATGAAAGTTTACTTATCAATGTAGAAAGGCCAAATGAATAAAAACATGTATCTCTGTATAATTTGAATTAAAATAACTTTAAGAACATTACAGTCAGACACTCAAAGGCATTTAGGTGTCTAAAAATAGCTGTCTGTGGGGTTTTTCAAGAGAGCTTAAAAAAGTTAGGAACTTAACTCCCACCTTAGAGATTCTTAATGCCTTTGGCAGTGCTCATTTGCTGGAGAGAGTCCAGCAGAGGGTCCCTGAGCACATTAATAGATTGGAGCACCTCCCAAAAAGGAAGAGCTGGGAAGGCTGAGACTGGAGAAGAGAAGGCTCAGGAGAATCTTAATGTGCATAAACACCTGCAGGGAGGGTGAACAGAAGATGAGGCCAGGCTCCAAAGGTACCCAACTTAAGCACAAGAGGATCCGTCTGAGCATCAGGAACCAATCTTTCAGTGGGAGGGTGACTGAGCCCTGACACAAGTTGCACAGAGAATTTGTGAGGTCTCCTTTCTTGGAGATGTTAAAAATTTATCCAGAGGTGGTCCTGGACAATCTAGGTGGCCTAGGTAAAGAAGGGAGTCAGATCAGGTGACCTCCAGATGTCCCTTCCAACTTCAACCTGCCTGTGATTCTGTTCATACAGTTCAGAAAGGTGAAAAAGGAGCTTAATGAAAAGTACAGCAGGCACAATAAATCTTATAAAAATATTTTTACATTTAAAAATATTTAATTATCCACAGCACTGTGCTGCCATGCATTTCAGGGAGAACAAATATACAAGATCACAAATGCAGTATATCTTCCTCTGCCTAGGAACAATGCATCATCATTCCTTGAACTCATTCAATATCCAAATAATCTATATAAGGAAAACTACAGCAATAAAAAGAAATCAATGGTAAGATCAGTTAAATGCAATAATTTCTAAAGTAAGGTGAGATGCTATGTTACTTTCCGAAACCACATGATTAAAAGCAGTGACTAAGAGAAGGCTGTAAATTAAATGTCTCCTGTAGGGAATGACAGGGGCTTTTTAATTTCTCCAGATGTCTGTGCAGGTGACTAATCAAAGCACCAGTACTAAACAGAAGGGTTGTGTTGTGTCCTTCTCAAGACTAAATTGCTCACTAATAGAACAATTCTTGTAGCTCCACAGTTTTTGGCTGTGGCCAAAAGATGCTCAGGACAGGATACAAGAACAGGGTAAGCATGGCATAGAACTTCCTCAGTGTACATAGGTTTTAACAGCAGAACACTGAGGTTCAAGAGGAAGATTTTTCTTATTAAATGTTAAAAACAATAAAAACAACTTTTCATGCATTTTTCCTACTTTGCTTGTCTAGACTTTCTTTTATATTATATATAGAAAAAAATCTGAAATGTAACACCTTGTGGCAGAAGTTTTCATTATTTAATTATATATTTTTGTTTAAAAATTGACTTTTTTTTAAATTCCCTCTGGGTTTTTGTTCCTATTCTTTGCTTCCTACTTAAACAGCTACTTAACATTAAGCACATATATAATCCTTTCATGAGAATGTAAGTTAATTATGTGCTTGAATATAAAGCTGAATTATGGTTTGAGTGTATAAAAATATTTTCACTCTGCTGATTAGCAAAACGTTATAATAGTTACAGGCAACTAGAAACTCTAGTTTCTGTAGGAGAAAGGAAAAGTGATGCCTAGTTTTAATCTTGCTCAAATTGTTCTGTGAGAGATTAGATCACACTTCTGCTTTGCAGTTTATCTTATTGTATTGCTGAGCTTTACAATCATTAATTGTGCTATCATTTAGAATCAATTCCTTTCAGAAATTAAAGTTTAAAGATGCTAAACTGCAAAGTAGGATCAATAGGGAGGATGCGCCGATTCTCTGAAGTTTCCCTTCTCAAACTGAGATCACACAGGACTGAACAGGAGCGGGTCACGGACTGATTCACAGAAGTAGAGCCCGGCTTCTCTCATGCAACATTCTGGGTGAACTGAAAAAGGGAGAACAAAGAGCTGCTTGTGACCCAGGATTTCCTCTGGTAGACTTGTTCCTGAGAGCAGCTCATATCTAAGGCAGGGATCAGAAAGAGACATCATCATCAGTACCTGAACCCCATTAACTTCAAATCAATGGAATCCAGGAGCAGCCTCACAAGCTGAAGGCAGAGGCTGTCCGAGTCATTCCCACTGTTCTCAAGAACATGGACACACAGTACAATGGGTTGGAAAGGTGCACTAGGGGCTTCAGGGATACTTTTCCGTTATTCCAAATATAAACTCTATGTTTCAACTGATTTTTAAAATTGTTTTCCTGAGAACTGTGATAAGGCTTAATATTTCATATTTACATTGGCTTGCATTTCAGTTCCTTACTTCAAACTCAACTGATGTTATTGGCCATTGAAACAAAGCACACAATGATACTCAGGAAACATGGCAAAATCCTAATCAATGCATATCCTTTTTTAAAAATATTTTGTAATCTTGAACTTTAACCATAGAAATACCTTGCACCAGAGCTTGCTAGTTACTGACAAGGACTTTTTTGGTCCACTACTGTTGCAGTAATGCATTGCTAAAGACATGCATTTCTCAAGGAGTTTTATTTTTGTCTCCCTACAATTTACTTGCATGGGTAGACATCTGAGTATCAGTTAATAGAAAATCTTTAATTTGCACATTTTTAAATAATGTTTGGGAGTTAATTGTTTCTCTCTTTTTTTTTTTTTTCCTTTTTTTTTTTCTGAAAGAATAGAAGTAATAAAGGAAAAAATGTGATGGAGAGCATGGGAGAATGAAAAAAGAAATTGATAAAATAATGATCTGAGTAGGCAACAGAGTCCATTGATGCTGGTTGCACAGGTATAGGTGGCTGAGGTAGAGTTTAGAAAAAGAATCTCAAGCAGAAGCTTAACCAGATGCAAACCATAGAGAAAGAGCAGCATTTAAAAGGAGCAAAACAGGCAGATTAAGTGAGAAAAGTGGAAGCAAAAGCTAATGTGATCCAATGCCTATACAATGACAATAATGAGCCATTGTGATTCTAAATCATGCAAAATGTATTATTCAAAACAAATCTTTAGCTAATCAGGAAAATTAGTGCACCTTTTAATCGACTTGCTGAGCATTTGATGAATTCAAGGTCCATATTTTAAAAAGTTATTGAAGAACAGCTGAGCGAGATAAGAAGGATGTGGATGGGTTTTTTTTTAATTGAGCCAACATGTGGCACTTTACCTGCTGTGCACATGCCAACCTGTCTGGGACCAGGGGGAGACAAAGCTCACGGATGCTGGAGAAGACTATTGTGGGACTCAAGTGGTGGTAATTAAATTAACAGGAAATTCAAACTGGTGATGTGATTGAGCTACTAAAATTCTATTAATTCACTATGCTACATCTAAGGAAAAAATCAGGTTTTGCTCTAAGCAGGACTGAGCAAAATTAAATGCCTGTTTTAGTAAATATTTATTCATGCAGTTTCCATTCCTTGCACCTGCATTATTACTCTCAGAAAAGACTTAAAAAATATATAAATTGATATTTTCACTCTGTAGCTGTACTCTAAACTACTATTTATCCAGTTTTCTGCCTTCTACAGCCCTGTGCTTGACCATGTATGACAGTTTCATATCACAAATAAACAATATAATGACAGATAAAGGTTGAATACACTCAAAATGGCACAACCAAAACCAAGGTCTGCTTTTTTGTCTAACTGATGCTGTATTGATTAACACTTCAGGTTTAGCTATTGTCCTGACCTCCATACAGCTTCAACTAATGAGCTATGTAAGGCAGAAGCTAGAAAATTAATAAGGCATCCTAATTTTCAACAATTATTTTGATTCGCCACTGCTCTAATGTTAAAACTTGGTGTTTTGGTTTTGCATATTGCTTTTTTTTTTTTTTTTTTTTTTAATTTAACTCCTTTAGAGAGTTTTGTTATTGCACTAAGAGCTGAGGTGAGGAGGATTTCCACAGAAGCAGCCTTTTGTGATTCAGTTCTTATTTCTCATGATAAAGCCATGATTGCTCTTGGGGGGACCTGGCTTTCCAGAAAGGGAGAGAACACTACAGTGGGAACAGGGATCTATGCCAAAGGCAATATTCATACTACACTTGTATCTCTGAAAGCCCAAATAACTGTTCCTATCTCTCCTTTTGTTGTTAAGCATTGCAGCAAATCACTTGTTTTTCTTGTCCTGAGGCGCCAACTGCTTTCATGGTTATTTCATTGCTCCGTTTCTACCTTGCTGCATGTTTTCTGCAGATGGGTATTTTCTTGACTATACTGTCAGTGCATAATGGCCCTTGGCATTTCCACTTTAGTGCCATTACATTTAATGGGAAAATGCTTCAAGCAGCTGCAACTTGGCTACTGTATCTTCGTAGGGCCAAATTGTTTTCTGGTGCACAAAAATCGTGATAAAGAAAAAATGCACTCAGGATCTGTGTGGATTGCCATGTCAATTAAAGGCACATACATATGCAGTCATTCAAGAAAAAACATTTCTATGTCCTGAGAATTGTATTTTGCATCTGTTATTACTGCAACCATGAGTTATCAAGAGCAGTCTACAGGGTTCAGTATTATCTTTTGAACATTCCAGGATGTATTCTGACTTGAGATACTAACCCCAAACTTAGTTCTGGTTTGCTCCAGGACATGCTGATCTGTTATGATCTCAGTAAGAATAAACTCAGAAAATCCAATTTATTAGAGCTTGCGCCCCAAGGATATAATAGTATGGACAATCTTAAATCTCTATAGAACTCCAGGTGGTTTTGCCTCTCATGAATCTCCCATCCATGTACAGCACACTGGGCAGACCCCATCCATAGAAGTTCTCCCATTTCAGTCACTGGAATTTGTTCTTAAAAGATAGTGCATTTACAGCACAGTGAAGTGCAACACAAGCACAGCACAGGCTTGGTCACACTCATGTCAACTTTCACGTGGATTGCTAACTCCCTGGTTTCCTGGTCAGGATAAATATGATGGCTTCATTACAGATCCATAAATTTATGCTACAACCTATATGTAATTTTACATAATTTTATATATATAACCAGATAATATATATGTATAATGGAAGTTGAGCTGCTGTGTGACAGATGGCGTGAATGTTGTCATCTTGGGTTTTGAGATAATTTGTCAATGCAGCAAGGGAGAAACAATCTTATTTCCAAATTGTTTTCTCAGTGTTAGCCTGGGTCCCTAAAAGAATGGAGGAGATAAGTATCAGAATGTTATACAGAACAGTCATCAAGAAGGGACTATATAAATATAAACTGGCTTGAAAATCATGGTAAAAACAAAAAAATCCATGGAGAGTTTTCTGGAGAAAACCCATGTTTTCTCCAGAAGCTTGTATACTTAGAACACCACAAGTAGGACAATACCTTGAGTAAGATAATGCACTTAGTGCCTGGTGATGGTTCCATCTTGAAACTGGCTGAAACGGGCTCTGTATGACTTCTCAAAGAAGTCACCCCTGCAGCCCTCCTGCTTGCAAACCATGGCCCATAACCACAGTACACAGGTCTCCAGAACAGTTCTAATGAAAACACATAGGCCTCTCTAACATATCTATCATCTATCTGTCTGTCTGTCTATCTATCAGTCATCCATCCATCCATGTTTCTTTGTCTTATGTAGTTTCATTTGTTCATTTGAAACATGTTCCCACATAAAAAGAATTTCATTCAAATCTCAGTTAAAAAAAAAAAAAGGAAAAGTAAAATTCAAATATAAAATATAGAAGGATCAGATGTTTGAAATATCGAGGCAAAGGAAATAAACAGCAGTCTATTTGCATGTTTGAAGATTCTGGTCATAACAGCCAAAATTATTCTGAGCTCTCAGTTGTCTAAGTTAAAACAAGGACTGCAAATTGCCAAACTATACAAAATGACTGAAAATTCTGGCCTTTATTCATTCTTTCCTTCATCTTCTTCGTATTCTACATAATTAGCACTATACTCTGACGATGAATTCAGGGTAGGGACTCACTAATTTATGCTGTTCTGTTACTTAAATAATTATGAACATTTTTACCAAATCTAGAATATCCCTTCTACAAAAGTGAAGATAAGTATTAAATAAAAGTAGAATAAGTGTTAGCACCTTGGCCCCAGAATCAAGAATGATATTAGGAGGATACTGTGAGACAAATCTCCATAATCCATATGGAGCAATAAGAAAATGGGGGAGCATAAGGAAAGCAACAAACCTGGAGAATCATTTATTACCTGCATATCCATCAGACTACATCCTTGATGGTAAAATGGAGTTTGTTTCTCTTCCTGTACTTTGCAAGAGCTTCTTATATAATTGCTAGATGAGTGCTGATCTTTGCAAGGGGTGGAAGCCAATGGTTTGGGACTGAAAAGAAATTAACAGTGATGTCCTGCTTTCCTCCTGATAGAGCTGTATTTTCATTTCTCTGCCTTTTCCCTCCAGTATTTTTGACACAAGGAGGAAGGACCTGGATTAACATAATCTGTCAAGCAGAGCATGCAATGACAGCATTTTATGAGGACTCTAGGACGCATGGTTAAAGTTCAGAAATGATAAGTAGTAAAATGATTTCCTCTATTACAAAAAAAAAAAAAAAAGGCACTTTCTTGGTCATGCTAAGTAACCCTGTGTTTGCATACCTGATGTGATAGCCCTTGCATGCTAAAATCTGAGGAGTGTACAAGACAACAATATGAATCTTATGGAAGAAATAAGTTTTCTGACTTGTTGATGAGAAATGACCTGTTACAGACCTGCTATCTTCTAATGGCATTGGAGCAGGCTATTTTTTCTATAAGGACCATTGAACAGATACCTACTTTTGGATATTAAGTCATTAAACCCTATGTCTGAACATGAATTTCCCGTTTTCCTTAAATGCACTTACAGAAAAATAACATTATTGAATTACAGTGTCTTAAATAATATTACTATGAATTCAAATATACAATTATTTATTTAAAATTAAAAAAAAAATCAGAAGGTTCTACAATAATTGTGGAATCTTTTTATTATTACTTTTCTGGAATTTCCAGCAAATTAGGTGATCCATAAAGTCCTTTGAAATTCCTTTCTCAATTGAAAAACAGATTTAATATTCTCCATCTATTGCAAATCATATATTATATCTAAGCAGTAACTCACCCAGTTATTGGTTCTGGTGGTAAGGGAAATCTCCTAAATTCTATGTGGGATACCCAAAAGATTCAAACAAAGGAGGTATGTTTTGGATTGCCATAGTAGACATTGTCTATCTATGCATATTTTCAAAATGAGATAACACAGATATTTATAGTGGAGGAGATGTAAACCTGGAACAATTTTATTTAAGAAAAGCTGATGTGATATTCTGAGATGACACCACCCTGTATGCAATTTACAGTTAATATTTTTAATAAACAAAGTCATAAATATACACATGTCTCCTTCACCTTCTCACCCATTAACCTTATTAATCTGTCTCTGGTTTCCCCTCATTCAAAAAAATCTTTCATGTTGGCAGAAGCCAAGTGACAGGCAGCAAAGCTGTAGTGTACTCAGGTCCATTTGGCATCTCCTTGGAGAGATCCCCTTATGAACTCTCTCTCCCACCATTGTTTCATCCCTGCCAATATAGATTTAAAAGTATAAACCCCATATTTCAAAAAAACATATAAATATGGAGCTATTTTGTGAGTGTAATATGTCAAACTATCACAGCTGGCTTTTCTATGGACAGGCTACCTGATTTAAAAAGAATAAAATTATATTTATTTTAAAACATTTTCCACAATTAATTTCCATTTC
The DNA here is from genome assembly GCF_048771995.1 of Taeniopygia guttata. Classification (NCBI taxonomy): domain Eukaryota; kingdom Metazoa; phylum Chordata; class Aves; order Passeriformes; family Estrildidae; genus Taeniopygia; species Taeniopygia guttata. Next base: position 103,465,847 of record NC_133024.1, on the reverse strand, counting down.
TTCTATGATAGGCTTGCCCAACGACATTGCTACAGACAGGATTTTCTCACCTGTTAATAAAAGTTTATATTTGTCCCCTATCCCATTTCAGCAAGGTGTATTAGAAAAACACTGAGCTGGTAAAAGCCTTGTATGTATCAATAGTTTTGTTCCCATACATATACTTTTGTTCTGGAACTTGTTAATGGAAATATACAAAAATCTAGAAAGAAAACAAAAACAAAACCAAAAACTATACAAAATCTCCTATAAAAATGGACCAAAACAAGGCCCTGAAAGAAGGATTCTTCCATCTTCTGACTTGCTATCTACATTCCTAAAACCAGCAGAAAGATTGAATGAGAGTAAATTAGAGTAGATTAGAAAGCAGAGGGAGGAGATAAGGAGGACAAGTTACGGAAAATTGTCCCAAAGCTCTCTTTTACAAAGGATGAAGTCATTGTGACATTAGGTGAATGACAATTCAGTAAGAAAATTGCCACCAACTTGTATAAGACCAAAATTTTCAATCTATGGACACAAATAAATACACACTGAAATACAGATATAAAAACAGGAAAAGTGTGGGAAGCAAAGATTCCCCCTAGCTTTCTAATCATATTTTTGTCAAAGTCATGGAGATAACACTGCAGATTTGTGGATTTTAAATAATGTTGTATTTGTCCATACATAAAAGTCCCCACTGCTGTCTAGAGAGGGTCCTATCACTGCCAAAGGCATTTGGGTGGCACTCAGAAATAACTGCAATCTCACCAGAAGTTACAGACACAGCTTCTTAATGCTTTAGCTTCACTTTGGGACACATTCAAGCCTACAAGTTTCATTTTCACCAAATACAAGCTGTTATTGAGAAGAATGCAACATTCCTCCAGGATCATCCTCCCAAAACAAAAGCAAAACAAAACAAAAAACCAAAACAGAAAAAAACTCCAAACAAACAAACAAAAAAACCCACAACAAAACAACCAAACCAACCAAACAAGAAAAAAACCACAAAACCACCCCAAACAAAAAATACAAATAAAAAACAATGTTCATATTTCTGCTACAAAACTATGCAAGTCTTTGTGTTTGTGCAAAGTGCAGTGCACAATTTCACTGTCCTACAGTGGAAGTGATATGGAATGTGAAATCACATGTAGTGATCTATAAGGAGGTAATTCTAAGGTGAGTATTGATCTCTTCTCTCAAGTAACAGGTGACATGATGAGAGAAAATGGCCCTAAATTGTTCCAGGGGAGGCTTAGATTGGCTATTGGGAAAAAATTCTTCACGGAAAAATTTGTAAAGCATTGGAATAAATTTCCCAGGGAAACGAAGGAGTCACCACCACTGTAAGAATTAAAAAAAAGGGGTGGGAATGGCACTTGAGAAAGGATTTGACAGCATATATGGTGGTAGTGCTAGGTTACAGCTGACTGATAATCTTAAAGGTCTTTTTCCAATCTTAATGTTTCTTTGATCCTATGATATATATCCACACTTACACTAGTCTTTCTAGTTGCACTTACACTCAGTGTCAAATAATAAGCTGCTCAAGAGTCTTAATGTTAAGAGCATGACTGACCATCTTAAGGTAGATATTTAAGATTAGCCAGCTCGGTAGGGATCTTATGTTGCATTTTTTTTCTTTTTGGATGTTAAAGGGACCATAAAATTACGAGTTCATATAGTTGTATGTATGTAGTTCAGAAACTACATACTGTGCCTCTATTTATACATATGCATTCATATAAAAAGCACTTATAGTTGTAATGTCCTATGATCAGTTTCAAGAAGCAAAAACAGCAGCCAGAGATTAATTTTACATAGATGCTCTCTCCTCACTAGATTTCAAATAGCTATGGTCCATTCACCAACTGCAAAGTGAAAGAAAGATAGGAAGAGCTTAGAACCACCAGAGAATCCATCTAAAATTATAATTCTCAGAAAAGGGACTGTGCTTTCACAGCTGACCTGCTTCACAGGTATCATTCAGACTCCAGTATGCAAAATTCACAATTTCAACATGTTACCAAGAATCCCTTCAATGCATCAGTATCTATCAGGAACATTCAGATCCTAGAACTGAATGTATTTATTAGCTCACAGTTTACACCATTTCTGAGATCAAGGGGTATGTTAAAGGACTTGTACATGTCTGACTCACCTTGCATGATCTTCTGCAGATATCATAAATACAAGTTGTTCTCTAGATATTTTGGCTACTCTGAACATACACAGGAATCCAGTTTGCCCCTAAAACCAGATGAAATGTGTCTTTAAGCTATATCTGCTACCCTACATTTCAGTCGTTATGCTAACCTAATCCAATGAGACACAAGCACCTAGTCTGTTGCTACCAGAGAACTGGAATATGGGTTTGTTGTCTGTGTTAGCTAAAGTGCCTATTTAAGATACTCTTCACAAAAACAAATAGTAATTTATATATTAAAAATATTGTTCTTCATTCAGCTCTTAAAATCTTTCCACCTTTCTAAGTAAACTACTTGTAAAAGAAAATAAACTTAGTCCTTACAGACTACAGTAATAAAATTATTTATTTGTCTTAAACTGCATAATTTTATCAGAAAGAAGTATTTTCTAGCCTTGTACTTTGTCAAAAATATTAAGATAACACTTATTCAAAAAAGGAATTGTGGAAAGGTGTAATAACTTGTGGATACTTTACTTAAACTACATATTTTACACTTTTACCATCTGAAAGACTCTGAAAAACTTGCGTAAATTATTTGGCAACAAGAGCAGAATTAATCAGATATATGCATAAAAATATACTTGCTCTGTAGTTATGTTTGTGGTACAGGTGAGCTTCACAGCAGTTGTGCTCCCATGCACACCCAGGGCACTTAAGTGGTCAGTTCCCTGGGTAGACCAGGAACACTCCAACTGTCCCCAGGTGAGACAATTTGTTGATAAGAAACAATAGATTGACTTTAGCCAAGGTGGCTGATTTAACTCCTCTCTGCCTGCACAACAAATTATTGGACTAATTCATCCTGGATCTTTCTAGGTGTGAATTTCAGCCAGTTTTAGACATTCCCCCAGGCATTTCCTGTTGGATTTAGTCCCTTTGGTATTTTTCAAGTGATTTTCATGGCAGAAAGTACCAAACTATGGGTACATAAAATGCAGCCAGGTGAGCAGAAATTGTTCCTACAGATGCAGAAATGGACAGGCAGGACATTCCTGCCAGGGATTTGCAAGAACGGGAGTGGGCCAAGGTGGGGAATGAGGCAGGGGCACAGCCTCAGTGCAGTCCCTCAGGGCATCAACAGGGCTGGCAGGAGCAGGGGCTGCTAACACCATCTGCCAACAGCCAAGACAAGCAATTATCAATGAGATTCAGAGTCCATCCAGGGAATCTTTTCAAAAGCAGAAGGAGATGGGACCAGAGGTCTGTTACAGCTTTTTACTTCAAGTTAAATTCTTGATTTATGGAAGAAGGGAGGCTTCTAAAGTCAAATAATGTGACTATTAAGTGTGGGAGTAATCTTTCCATCTTGTACAGGAGGAGGGAGAACACGACAGGGAAGGTGATTTTCTCAGGATGAGGTTCATTCTTTGCAAGAGGGCTGTGCTGGCTCTTGGAGTTTCCCTAAAGAAAAGCTCAATTGCACAATTCATGGCAGATGTAATGCAGAGACAAAAATTTTGAAATTTGTCTGAGCTTGCCTGAACAGTTTCTGGTTTTGTTGTGTTTTGTCAGTAGCACATTTTAGACTATCTTCTCTATAATATATCACAACACAAAAATTGAGGTAGTGGCAGAAAGGACTTAAATCCTGTGTCTTTTATTTTACCCTCTATCTTCCAAAACATATTCTAAGCACAGTTGTATTATTTCACCCTGAGTGAATAAAGAATGGCAAGAAATCTGTCTCACAAAGAAAAGCAAGATAAAACTTTGAAATGAGAGGGTGAGACTATTATAGCACTGTTGGTCCTTCAGTCCTATTTTCTGGAATGATCAAAAACCTGCTAATTCCTACCCAACCCAAAAAACTATGTTTAATAAGTTCAAGGCTCCAGCAGAAAATAACTACGGGGTTCTGACTGGAAAACTTTCCTAATAGGATTCAGAAAAAAAAAAGAGATATATTTAATTTCATAATCACAGTCTGCTTACTATCATTAACAATGTTTTGCTTATATCCCCAAACAAATCATGATTAATAGCAAAAGGCTCCAGGACATAAAATGTAATTTATTAATTATCAGACTTCTGTTAATTAAGAGCTACATTTATATTGTACCATGATTAGTATAACATTGTTTTTAGTATCAGTGACATGAAGAAGAGCAAGATTTAAGTCTGAGACTCATATCTCATCCATATGACAACTGCATAATGTATTTCTTAAAGCATCAATATTCCTCCAATACATCTCTGTGGCAAATATACAAATTAATATCAATAATGTCATGCACAGACCAATGTTTTATTCTTAATATAGAAACATTTCTATATACCAGTTGTTATGAACATGTGACCTCACATGTTATAGCAGAAGTAAAAACAGAGGCGTGCATCCTAATTGTTGTCTTGAATCCCGTAGGGTTTGGATCACATCTCTGGATGTGAGAAGCATGCAACTTCTTTCAAAAAACATTTTCTAGTGATAAAAATCCATTAAAAGAATGTTGAGAAACCAAAATTTAAGTATAGATTAAAACCATGTGGTACTACAGAAAAAGAAACTAAGTATATTATTTTACTGAAACAATGCAGGTAAGGATATTGCACATAATCTCATATACCCATGGCCACATTACAGTATCAAAATCTCTGCAGAGCAATCCAGTAAATGTTTATTTCTGCTGTTGGTAACTGTCTTTAACAGGTAATCCCATTTTCCTTGTAATTCCATGTTCTGAGTGTGGAAGGTGCATTCATAATATAAGCCTTAGCTATCAGCACAAAAACATGGATCAAAAGCCCTGAAAAAAAAAAAAGTGAGAGAAGGTTCCTCTGGAACTGGCATCCAAACTGCAAGCAAATATGTGGTTATATAACTATGTGTATTTATTATATTCATGGGTAAGATTTTATGCTGTTCTTATTTGAATGCATGAAAACCTAGATTCCAAAATAGGTTTTTTCATCACAGGCTTAAGGGGAAATGGTAGAAGACCTTTAAAATTCATTTTGGACATAGTTGTTTTATACTTAAAGCTCTGACCTATAGTTCTTCAGGGAAGATGGGAACTAACAAACAATGACAGGGAAATAAAAGGCTTTTTCCCCATGTGCAACATATTCATTTTTCCACGTACTTTTTCTCTAATCAGTTTTTGAGTGAGATGAACAAAAACATCCAATAACCTCAGAATTTCCTGTCCTGCTCTTTTCAATGATGCAATTTTACATGAAAACAATTCCAATATCATGTCACTCGTGCAAGCAGAACCGCAGTAAGATCAAACTGGTTTTCAGGAATATGACCTACCTACATTTTACAGGCATACTTCTACCACTTCTCAGGGACTGACACAAAAGGCAGAAAAGCAAGGAAATTATTTGATTTTGGGGCAACACCTTTGCTTTGGCCAGCGATACCCAAGAGCTGTTGGCTAGAAAGGTAGAGACACAGCAGGCGAGTGATGCTAGATAAAGGACACGTTTTCTTCTGCTCTGAAGTAGGAAAACAGTTTACCTGCCGTGAGAGCTGAAAAAGAGGAAAAGCATTTGTCTCCTGGGTGGTAGCAGAGCAGCATCACACTGCCAGGCAGGGAGGGCAGAGCTCAGCGCCGGAGCAGCCCTGGTGCCAGGGAAGTCGAGGTTTCCTGCCGCAGACATTCCCGGGCTGCCCCTTGGTGTGCAGGGCCAAACCGGGAGCTCCCGCGCTGACTCCAGCTGTGGCAGAGGGCTTTGCAGGCCTCACCGACATGGATCTGGCTTGGGGCACGTTTTGTTTCTTCCTTGGAGCACAAAACCTCCGGCTCCATCCGCCGCTCATCCCTTTGGTGCTGCCGCCAGAGGGCACGAGGAGCCAAACTTTGGTGCCTTCCCGGCGAAACTTCTCTGCAGAAGGAACAGAGCGGCGGAACCGCGCTGGGGCATCCCTGCAGTCCCTAATCGGCTGCTGAGCGGGAAGAGCAAAGTGGAGGTTTCCTTCAGCAGGGAGGAAATCCAAGAACATACCCTTTATTTATGAGTCTTTCTGTTTGCACGTTTCATCTTCTATATCCGAGATGATGTGCTCGGGAAACAGACGCTGCTTTGTCCCCCTAGCTGTGGGAATTAATTCCTCCAGAAGGAAAAGGTCACATTATGCACCTGTCAGTGATCTTTTTTCTGCTGCTTTGTGAAGTGTGCCAAATATTTGCCTCAGTAATTCTGCATGGTCAGATTTTGAGAACTAAAACAATCTTTTCAGAATTTTTATTCAGCCTTCATATTTTAAGGCTGCATGGCGTATGAGCTTGCTATCCATCAGTTGTGGCCCTATACTGGAATGTTAGCTTTCTCTTCCATGTGCTGCATGACTACTGCCTTTGTCATGACAGAGGTGATATCCACAGCTTGGATATTCAGAAATTCTACAGGAAATTGGGGCTCATCAGTTTGGTGACTATGGAGCTGAACTGTCAAGTAAGTTTCAATTTGATGAACATCAATATAATCAATAATATCACCCCATTAATTTTTTCAAGATCAAAAACATGCAGCTCCTCTCAGCCAGGGGAATCACATCCTTAAATTTAAGGGTATCATTCTAAACACATCTAACAGAAAATTAAAATCTGAGGTGTGGAGGAGCTTCATGTTGGTGTCTGTGATAAATCCATATGGTGCCCTCCTTAATGTTTTCACAGAAGAGGAGGACGACAGGAGCCATGCCCCTTCTGAAGATGAAGAGGGTGGTCTGTAGGAAATAGTAAATAGTTGAAAATGTTAACAACAGCCCTTACTGTTTTTCTTGTCTATTTCTGATGACCCAGAAGTTCTAGAAACACTCTCTTATCACTATTCCTGCAGGGTCACCTAGCCACAGTAAGAAAGTATTTTTTTAAATGTTCCTTGGATGATCAGTTACTTTCTTTAACACATGAAAATACTGTATGTGTTATAGTTTCTCACAATTAATAGGTTAGAAAGCTTTCAGTAAATGTCTTTTTTTCAAATTTGTGGGGAACTTAACTGAAGTTCTGACAGCAAATCCCTTATTTCCCCAAATAATGGAAATATGATTGTAGTGATTTAATTAATTCTTCATCTTAGTGTCCTTTTTAGAACCCAAAATTATTTTTGTCATGTAGAAAGTGTTGCAGCATCAATCTCAGCAAAATACATAGTGCTCTTTATAACCCCTGAGAGATGTTGCAAACCTTATCTCCAGACAGATGTGTCATGGGAAGACACATCCTGCTTAGAAGTGTCCAAAGACGTTACTGCATCACTATATGGGTAATTGTTTGTTGTTTTAAACATTTATGACCAGAGGTTTTAGGCTGAGAACAGGACATTTTTGCCTGCAAAAGCAGCTTTCCATTTTCATATTTGGAAAACCAACACTCAGAAATAAAAACAGATGGTTTGATCCAAGATACTTGCATTGATATCAAGGCAGGAACAGGAGTATGATTTCCAATGTCTGAACAGCTTTTCCCTCTCCTGGAGCTGTTGATCTCTTCCCCACAGACAGAGGAAAGCTATTCTTTGATCTGTTTTTGATGACCTGATAAAAGACATTTCTGAATTTCCCTGAATACCTTGAAAGAGAATGTCCTCTTAATGTCTTGCCAGATACATGTGCTGAAAAGCTGTCACAAATTCATGAAAAACCAGGAGACTAAAAGGATGCTTTTCAAAAGAAAAATATTGTTAGTGAAACAAGCTGGAGGGTTTATTATCCTCTAGGTTTTGAATTTGCCCATTTCCAGGTTTTTCTGTTAAGCAGTGATAGAAAATATGAAGAAAAAAAAATTACTTGGTATCTGCAAACCAGCAGGAGCAGGTAGGGATACCACCCATACCTGGTGAAGACACTAGGGATGACACTTCAATATTTGGATGTAGAAATAAGGGAAAGTTTCCAAAAACTAGGCTTAACAGGATGTAAAAGAGCTAAGATGTACAGCAGAGCTCTTCAGCAAACCTTGATATGTGGAACAAAATGATCAGGAAAAGTGAGATGAAGTTTCATTCTACTTGGAAAACTAAACAGAAGTTGTAGACTATGAGAAGAAACATGAGTAACCTGACAACATTCTTCAGGAAGTATTGGACAATGTGGAGGACAAGCCAGGGCAACAGAAACATTCTTTCTTGAGACAGCCAGGAAAAATTCTGTATTTAACAAAGAAATCCAGTCACACCACTACACCAAATATTCATTTGTTCTTTCCCATTCACTGAAAGTTTATTGAATATTTTTGTGAATTTTTAATTAATTTTATATTTTATCCTTCTTTGGGCTCATTTTCTAATTCCTAGGGGTAAAAATTCCTTTGCTGTGTATGTGGTACATATGTATCTGATGCCCTTTCACCTGGTTTCACATACCATAAATATTTTTTTCATAAAATGTTTTTTGTAATTTCTTTTATGAACTGATTGATGCCATATCTCACTTTAGCTCTAGTTATCTTCCTGTGCTCTGTCTTTCAAAGATGTATAATTTCTTTCATTTTAAACCAATGCCTCACATGGATTGAAGGTTTTACTTGCATAGGTCTGTATCTGACAGTGCTGTGGAGGCTATGGTTAGAAACATACCTATATAATAAAAGGTGCTACATGTAAAAGACATCCACATCATAGGCTTTATTGTCTTGTTAAAAGAGTTGAGGTGGAAGTTTTTTACTGTATTATTAGTAGGAAAAAAAGGGTGAGTATTATTCTGCTTTAATATCTTCTTTTAATTTTTTACAAATTATTTTTCACAGTCAGTCTTTACTTTCTGAGGCACATGTTCCTACTAAAGATGGTTTTAAAAGCCATGTTTTTTTCTGAATCCATCTTGCCTTTGAAAGTACAGTCCAAGAATACATGGATATTACGTCTATCAAAAATATGATGTGCACAATGCTGTCATTCAGTTTGGAAAAACAATGTTTATGCACCACATGCACCTACCTTTGAGCACACAGATCACAATCACTTTATTACTCTCAAAGCTGCTTTTCAGTGAATTGAGAAAATTGCACACATCCTGGTTTTCAAGCCATGGTGCCACTTGGCTTCTGCTAATATCAACTGCTCAGCTACTTAGATGCTTGAAAAATTGGAATTACACCAACAAAGCTTTCTACCTCCCCAGAACATAGGAAATGTCTTTGAATAGATATTCTGGCAGACATATCTAGTAAAACACAGCTAAAACATGCATGTAAAGACTTCAAACAGAAGGTAAATAAACTGTTGAAGACCCTTTATTAATCAGGGACCAGAAGAGGTGATGTTATGTTTGGTATTGTCAGCCTTTTTTCTTTCTTCCGTTCAAATGTTGCTGTATTTGCTTTGATAATTAGGTCATCTTTATAAAATGAGAGTTGGCCACAGCACATGTTCCTGGGAATTGCTCTTTTTTTCCTGGCTTTCAGTTTCCGTAGGAAATGTGACCTGTATATTGAAACAGAGGGAAGACTCAGGCACCAGGAGGCACCACCGGCTCTGGCTGCCCCTACACAGCTGCTGTGTGACTCCTCCACCTCTGCCCATGGCCAGGACCCCATGTCAGTCTGCTGGAGCTATCAGCTACTGACACAGTCGCAGAATTGGTCCCCAGTTCCTCACAGCCCTGACCAGAGAGGGGCCATGTCAACCCAAACCCACCCGTGGGTCTACATCCTGGTCCAGCCTCAGTTCCCTCCTGAGCAGTTCATGGTGCCCAGGGCTGAAGCTGCCCATGTGCCCCCCAGGTGCCCTGCTTCTGTCTGGGTGTGGAATGGACCTTGGCTGCCAAGTTCTACCCCATAGGAAATACCTGATGCTCCCAGTCCCTGGCCACAGGGATCTGTCAGCCTTGTTGTGACATGGCAAAATGATCCCAGGCTCTTGCACTAATACTGTGTGACCACAATAGTGTGTGGCTGCTTTGGGGATGAATGAGGAGGTGCCTGATCAGACCCAGAGAATTGTCTTCTTCTGAGAATAGAAAATGATGGGATGGGATGGGATGGGATGGGATGGGATGGGATGGGATGGGATGGGATGGGATGGGATGGGATGGGATGGGATGGGATGGGATGGGATGGGATGGGATGGGATGGGATGGGATGGGATGGGATGGGATGGGATGGGATGGGATGGGATGGGATGGGATGGAACAGAGCTGTGTGTTGGTCTTCTTCTCAAACTCACAGGGTTGGACATTGCCCCCCACCTCCTCCATGTCACTTTCACACAGAAGAGTTAAACTGGAGTGGCAGCCTTATAAAAGAGTGGCCCAGAGCCTGTGGTTTGATATTTAATTTTAATTTGTTTATTCAGTTAAAATTACTTTATTAATTTCACTAAAAGTTGCTAAATAGCTGATAACATCTCTAAGCAGCAATTTTCATAGTACAGAATGCTGTGCCAGTAGTCTATATAAATTTGTAAGAAAGGCCTGCCCCTAATCTTTTTCTTAAATCTGACAAGGTCCCTGGGAAGACATCCCTCTGAACTGATCTGAACTCTGCAGTACAAATGGGTCCTCTTCCAAAGGAATGTCTTCCCACAGCAAAAAATATGTTCCCTGTATTGAACATATGGATTACAAAAGGGGAAAGCAGAAAGACTCATCAATAAAGGGATACACAAGAGTTCCCTTCTTGTATTTCCTTCCTTCAAAAGGAAACTTCCACTTTTTTCCTTCTCGACCAGCAGCTGATTAGGGACTGCAGAGATGATGAAGCACAGTTTAGTCACTCTGTTCCTTCTGCAGGAAAAGGGGAACTGTTTCTCTGTGAAGGCACCTCGTGCTCTCTGGAGGCAGAACCAAAACCAATGAGAGGTGGATGAAGCTGGAATGTCTGCAGCAGGAAACCTCGACTTCCCTGGCACCAGGGCTGCTCTGGCACTGAGGCAGCTCTGCCCTCTCTGCCTGGCAGTGTGATGCTGCTCTGCTACCACCCAGGAGACAAATGCTTTTCCTCTTTTTCAGCTCTCATGGCAGGTAAACTGTTTTCCTACTTCAGAACAGAAGAAAATATGTCCTTTCCCTAGTGTCACTCTCCTGCTGTGACCTTCCTAGTCAACAGCTCTTGGGTATCACTGGCCAAAGCAAAGCTGTTGCCCCAAAATCAAATAATTTCCTTGCTTTTCTGCCTTTTGTGTCAGTCCCTGAGAAGTGGTAGAAGTATGCCTGTAAACTGTAGGTAGGTCATATTCCTGAAAACCGGTTTTATCTGACATGTGAAATTGCGTACATGTGAAATTATTTGGGATGTAATGTAGTTACTTCCCTAATTTTTCTGCTCTCTCATATTTGATAATGCTTTTAAACTGACTTGGCCAATCCTGTTGTAAGTGTGCAATCCCTTACAGGTGGATTATTCCAAAAGGCTGGCTTCTGCCTCTCCCGTACTCCATTTCAGAAGCAGCATGCTCTGAAAGAGCTTAAATCAGCTGTCTGGCCATGCTGGAAAGGGCAGCCAAAGGGCTGTTTCAAATGAGACAGGAATGGCTGTACATAGCATTATTATCCCATGACTCCTCAGGGATGCCAGTAGAAAATTAGATTTACACCAAAAAAAAGTGTCACAGAAAAGAGCAGGTCAGGAAACACTCAACATTTTGGACATTTTGTCTGTCTCATTCAAGAACTGATTACAATAAAAGAAACTCAAAAACTAAAAATGTTGCATGTGGGAAATATCTTTTGTTCCCCTGCCTTTGATTCTTGGCTCCCCTCTTCCCAGAGGAAATAGCAGGAAAGTTAGAAAGAAAAGAGAACAGCTTCTGATCAGAATTTTTGGTAGAGTAACTGTGCTGATGGTAGATTTCAAAGGCCTTCTGTCATTTGCCTTTAGACCTAGAGTGCAACAGTTTCAAACCTATCATTAATTTATTCTGAAATAAACTGAGTGGAAATAAATCCCTATGGGAATCTAGACAACTACAAAAAATGCATATTATTGTAATTGTCATGTGTGACTGCATATTCATTGTGGCTGACCTATTGGAATTTCACCATGTTGAGTTTATTTCAAGCCAGAACATTTCTATATTTTGAAATGTTTACTCTTTCCTTATTACTCTACCATTGTATGGGAACATTATCCTCAGACCACCATGTCAGAGGCAAAAATACCACTTGAAGATGATTGATCATGTTCTTGGCTGTAGAAACGTGTCATGGCCAAAGACAAAGTGTTATGAACCAATTCACAGAATTAGAATCACTACAGATAAACACATTTTCTAGCCTTTCTTTGCATTATTTACAGAAGAAGTTTTGAAGGAACAGAATTTTTATCCAGACTCAAAGGCTATTACACAGTATCCTGGTTTTGTCTGGAACAGACTTCATTTTTTACCCTAGTAGCTGGTACAACACCGCGGGTTTGATTTAGTATGAGAATAATGTTGATAACACACTGATGTTTTGGCTGTTGCTGAGCAGTGCTTACCCTAAATCAAGGGCTTTTCAGTGCCTGATGCTCTGCCAGGGAGGAGCTGCACAAAAAGCTGGGAGCTGCACAAAAAATCTCTCCATAGTCAGGAGAACTGACCCAAGCTCCCCAAAAGAATATCCCATACCACAGAATGTCATGCCCAGTATTTGAACTGAAGAGAGTTAGCTGGAAGGGAACTGTTCATGGCTCAAGGAAGAGCTGAGCATTGGTCAGCAGGTGGTTTGAAATTGTATTGTACTTCTTTTTATTATTACTTGTTTTTTATTACTTGTTTTTCTGGTTTTGCTACTCTCTCCCTATTCAAAATATTTTTACTATTATTTTTGTTATTACTGTTGTTGTTGATGCCACATTTATTTATTTATTCATTTATTTATTATTATGCTTATATTTTGTTTGAATAAGTAAATTGTTCTTATCTAAAACCACGAGGTGTACCTTTTCTTTTAAATTCTCCTCCCCAGTGGGACATGGAATAGGGCATGTGGGAAGTAAGCAAGAGGTTGGCTGTGGTTAAACCATGTAAAGACATATTGCTCTCACCAAGTTATACAGAGCTGGAGCTGTATATGGAGGTCTTCTAATTTACTTCCCAGACCTTGGTCCCTGAATTCTTCCTTTCAATTTTATAGGAATTAAAGTTTAAAAATGCTTTCACTTGTTAATAAAATTATAAATAAAACAGGTCATAAAAAAACCCAAGGATTCCACCCCCTGGCTAAAATTGGGAAGAAATATTCTCTCCCAAAATAACTTTTATCTCTTCATTTTTTTATCTGACAGTGAGCATTTGGAAGTAAATTTTGTGCACAGCTACATATGCTAGTCTATGAAAATCAGTCAGCTCTTTTAAAATAAGTAATTTCCTTAAAGCAGCAAAAATGCATTAATGCCACAATTTACATTGCAATGAAGTAAAAGCAAATGATGTTTTGCTATTTAAACATACCTGGGTGGGATTCAAGAAAGGACACTTTGATAAAATACAAGCCCCTTATTTCAAAGATATATTGAATAAAACCTTACAACTATCTTTTTCTATTTTATTTTATCTGCATATAAGACTAAGGTGTAAAAATGCTACCACATGAACTTTATTTACTGCATACCAGCTATCATAATTATTCATTACATGCTCCTCTACTGATATTTGTCACTAAAACAGAGCAGCAAATTGTCAAGGCATGTCCTGGGAGCTGAGAGCACTGAGGATGCCCTGGGAGTTCCCCACGGGGCAGGATCTGGCTGTGGGCAGCTGGAGCCCCCCTGCAGCAGCAGTGCTGGGACAAGGGCTGGTGGCCCTGGGGGCTCCTGGCCCTGGGCAGGCAAGGATGGATGCTGGGGATGCCCTGAGAGACCCAACAAAAACCATACTGGCATATAAAAACATACCCAACAGTGTCAGACATCAGCAGAGAACAGCAGATTATCCCATCCACCAAAAAATAAGGCAGAAAAAATTCAGAAAAATCAACCAACTCAAGACAATTTCCTCATTCTCCTCATTCTTCTATCATAAATCTGAGTCCTTACATTTGTAAGAAGCCTTATAAGAGTTCTTAAACATTTTGGATGAAATTTACTCTGTCTTTGATATCTTTAAATCCAAAGTCATGCTAAATTTATAGTGTTATGACCGAGAAATGAAGTTTGCCTTTCTTGGAAAGCATTTTCTGCCACAGTACATGAAGAGTGCTGTTAAAATAAATTACATTTTAGCTTCATAGAGCACTTCCTTCTTAGCAAGTACTCACATTAAACTAGTAAGGTTTGGATATTCAGCACTTCTGAGAACTGCATCTCTACATGTTACCTTCTACATATAGATTAAAATGCCAAAATTTAGCTATTCATGTTTGACAATCCTGGCCTATTTTTAGAGATATATAGAGACGTTATAGCAGCATTCTAATTCTAATCATGACCCAGGCTGAAAATTCCTGTTAACCTGAAAAATCAAAATGGCTAACGAGCTTGTGAAGACTTGGTCACCAATAAGTAAAAGCTTGGACATCAATAAGTATGATCTCTTAAAAGAGAAACGGTTTCCAAAGTTGGTAATTTTTTCTGTCCCTCATGTCTATAAAGCAAACTCTAAAGAACTAGCTAGCCAGCATTACTTTCATTATTCTCTTGAGTTTTTAAATTGGAGCGCAACCTTTTCAACACATGTCTAGCTTGAAACCTAACCTTTTATGTCTAAAGATGATGTATTAGAAGGTCTGGAGGTGGAGAAAGGAAGAAGAAAAATTCTTCTTTTATTTTAGTATTGCTCTAAATACTTTAGATATCTGAATGTGTTGCACGCAGAAAAAACATGCAGTCAACCTGCAAAACACAGAATTTTTGCCTCCTAAACAGGTTACGATTTTTTTTGGTTTTGGTTGGTTGGTTTGGTTTTTGTTTGTTTCTTTGTTTTTGTTTGTTTGGGGAGGGTTTTTTTAGTTTGGTTTGGTTTATTTGTTAAAAACACTGGAATTGAGTTAAGTTGTGAAGTTCCCACATATACTTGTTTAATTTCAAGAAATTTATTCCCTTTTCAAAACAGGAAAACTGTGTTTCTGTAATTCTTGCATAACTACATCTTCTTTTATTGAAGCTTTGCTTTGATCTTCTGAGGTAACTGAATTCTATCTGTATATTTAATTCTTTCATACTTAAATAAATCTAGTTAAAATACTTACAGGCAAATTCTAATTGTCTTCAACACAAAAACAGACTGTAACTTTTTAATTCTGAATCCTGTGCACTGGGAATTCATGAATTTAAGGAACATATAATGCAACAATCCAGAGACTCCTTTCCTTTACTTAGTAGGATTCAGATGACTTTCATATCTATTGTTTTATGGTCACTTAATATTGCCAGTAGTGAGAAATGGAAGACATTCTTCTGTTACTACTCCTTATCACTGGAAAGAGACAGAAAATAATGCTGACTTTGTCCAGACAGACAGTCACAGACATTGCTGAGACTGCCATGAGTTGGGGAACAGCTGTCTTAGCAATCTACCTACCTCACTCTTAGGCATCATAAAAAAAAAAAAAAAGCCCTGATGAAATTTTTGCTTCTCTGTCAGGATACATTGGAATTAATTTTACAAATTCAAATCTACGCTATAGTAAAAAAAAGGGGGGAAGGAAAAAACGCTCACAAAACAAATGTACAGATGTTCCTTTTTTTCAAAGCAAAAAAGGGTTTTTTGTTCATGGTGTTATGTAAGTGGTTAAGTTTTGGGTTTGGATGGGTTTGAAGGATTCACACAATAAAAAAAAAAAACTACTCACCTGACAAAAATCCCTGTTCCATACAGCCTTAACATTAAATTTCTTTAACTGATTGAAAACAGAGACAATATCCAGTACAGGATACTGTTCCTATGTGTTGCACTCTGCAAGCACCCCCCATGATATTAAACACCCAGCCTTCAAAGATTGTCATAACTCTAAAATTAAAAAATACATTTAAAATTGCAGAGGATTAGATAGAGAGAAAACAGTAAAATATAAATGAAAACCTCCTTCAGACAAGGGAAACTGCCTCCAAAGATTTGTTGTAGAAGGTTGGCAGGTGTGAATACTTGCAATTCTCAAATAGAATAGCTCGTAACTAAGAAGTATTTCAGACTCTCATTTAAGTTGAACATATTTCCTCTGAAATCAACATGATTTCAAATTAGACAGCTATACTTTTGCACAAGGAAATAGAAAGCAGAGATAACCCTTGCCTTTGCACTGCCTCTGCTTTTTCCTCATATCTCACCAGCAATATGCCTGGGTTAAGAGGAGATACTCCTTTTTGTCATTCCCTAGTAATTAAATTAGACACTGCACTAAAAAAAATTGTGCTTTTATAACCTTTAGCCATCCTTTTTTCTTCCTTATTCTGATCAGGTCTTTGAATGTGAATGAGGTTTCTAAATGCAAATGGAGTCCTGTTTCAGCTTAAAATCTGAAGCTGGTTCCTGCAACACATAAAGCTTTTCTCTCTGTTCCTGCTACATCAAAAATTTTAAAAGAATTTTTCTAACAAAGCTACATCACTAGCAGCAACCTCCTGCAGTGTGGTTGCATCCAGGGAGTGAAGTAACAGAAAAGAAAGTATCTCTCTGAAAAATGAATTAATTTGATGAGTAGTATAAAGATGACACCTAACCTCTAAACCTGACTGTAGGTAAAAGCTTTTTACCCAAAACCAAATACACAATAATAGAATTTTCCACTCCATTTGGTGCTCAGTCATTCTGCCTGAACTCACTAAACTTCTGTTCAATGACTGCTCATAATTATATAGCTTCACATCTCTGGTGTGTACATCACATGGAAGACCAGCTGCAGATTTTAATGTCAGTGGAAAGATTAATTGAATTTATAAACTCCACAAAATAATTTCATATTTATCAGAAGATGAGTAAAACAAGATTGCCAAAACTTTACTTCCCAATTCCTATCTGTATATATCTTGTATTTTCAGATTACTTTAACATCTTTTTCTTCCCCTTTCTTTGTTCTGGTAGTCCACTTGTGCTAAGTGACTTTTCATAAAAATGAGCAGATGTTGGAATCTCAGAAGCTGAGAATTTTAAACTTCCTGTGCTGAAAGGCACAGACTTGCAAGAAAGCACTGCATTTGACCTGAGGCTATGGAGAAGACTTCCAAAATTGATTGATAGTACTGGGATTACTGGGTATGTAGCTGGTTAGAAGTGTGTAATATCACAGGGTGGAAAATTTAGAGTTTAGGTTTACCTAATATAGAAATAAATATGAAGCAAGATGGAGGTTTTAGGGTGGAGAAACATTGTTCTTCTTCACCTTCTTCTTCATGGGTTTGGGAGATGTTTTGTGATTGGACAGAAAAGTCCATATTGTGGGCTTTGGGGGACCAGTTATTGGGTTAAAAGGGAAAATAATCTAGGTGTCATTTTTTAATTTGATAGTTTAGTTTTAAAAGACCTTGTAACAAGAGTTAGCCATTTTGTGCCTTGCTAATGAAAAGCTGCCAAACTCATGGTTGTGAGACTGTTTCACTGATAAGAAATAATAAACACCTGAGTCCGAACATGGAATGCCGTCTCAAGTGCCTTCAATCCCAGCCTAGAGAAACCAATAACCAAACACAGACACTTTTTTTGGTATAAAAGAGCTATTTCTTGTAAACTAATATTTGTATAATACTTCATAATTCCCTGGAAATATGTTTTTCACAATATTTTTTAAGAGCTGATATAAAATAGGCCATTTCCAGTAAAAATGGGAAATCCTATTGTTGATGCTAAAAAAAAAAAAAAAATGGTCTAATAACAACTGAGCTTTTCATCATGGAACTGAATCAAAAAATTCTGAAGTCCTAACTCCTTCCTGATTCAGTCCTCTGTTGATTTCAAACCCCTGAAGTTTCATTTTCAATTTCAGTCAGCTGCACTTGCCTGTTACATCTACCAGATCCAGTCGGAGCAATGACAGTTTGTAATAACTTTGGTGGGTTATAGTTAGATGAGGGAAAAGGAGAACCATTTATTAGACCAACTAAGGCTAGGTTTTGTCTAGAGAAGCTGAGAAAAGTAGTGAATTACAAAATGTACACTTTGACACATCTTGATTGCATAAGAATGAGACCTACATACTTTGAAATTCTTGATTCCATATAGAGGAACAATTGTTTTCTCATACATGGCCTTGTTAAAGTTGTATCATTCTTCAGATGTCCATTCAAGACTGGAAAATCAAAGCCCTGGAACACAGCCTGATGTAGTTTATAATAAGAAGAAACACTTGAAAGCATAGTGAGGCTCCTTGTCCAGCTCTTCAGCCGGCCAGTCCCACACTGATACCAGTTCTTATATTTAAGGTGTTTTTTTCCTCCTTTAGGAAAAAAAAACAAAAACAAAAACAACAAAAAACATTATTAACCAAAACAAAACAAACTAAAATAAAAAAAAAACACAAAAAACAATCCCCAAAAAACCAAGGAAAAACAAACAGGAGAAGTAGAAGTTCAGCCTCTTTTTCATGACAAATTTCTGGATGAAACATGAGAATCGAGTTCTTGTTTTATCTCATGTAGCCAGCATAGTCAGTGCAGTCTAGGGATCTATTTATCTTCTTCTCAAGTAGATATCTGCTTTGGGAGAGCTGAATAGTTTTCTTTCTTTATTGACTGTATTGACTACATGGCAATTGACTCTAGCAGGAGCTTAGATACCTGGGCACGTGTC
Organism: Taeniopygia guttata; assembly: GCF_048771995.1. Classification (NCBI taxonomy): domain Eukaryota; kingdom Metazoa; phylum Chordata; class Aves; order Passeriformes; family Estrildidae; genus Taeniopygia; species Taeniopygia guttata. The sequence continues at coordinate 103,447,063 of NC_133024.1, read as the reverse complement.
ATCATTTATGTTGTAGACACCTAAATATAGCAGGCTGACTCAGCTGCCCAAACACAGGTTCCTGGTAGCACTGCAGTGTTCTCCTGCTCACATGAATAAATCTGTGTGTTATGTGTGTTAGCCACAGCACAACACACAATAATGGCTCTAGAGGTGTTTGTTCAAGCAGCTTTCTGTGTCTGACTCAGGAGGTGAGTCCAGCTGTGTGTTTTTCTTAGTTGTTAGCAAAGTTCAAAGTGTGGATTGGCTGATGAGCAGAAGGATACCGGCATTTACAGACATCCACAGTCTGGCACGATGGCTGGGTAAGTGCTGTGGTGTTCCAGGGGATTAAATCAATGGATTATCTGTCTGATACAAAGTGTAGAGATACACTCTGGAGAGTGCAGGTGCTGGCACTGCTCACCAGTAGCCTCCTGCTGATCAGCCAGTGGTGAGGGATCCAGCTGGGTCTCTCTGCCAGAGGTAGGTCTGTAAGAACTGCTGCTGACGGGACCCACAGGAATGAAATGCAGAGCTGCATCCATCTGGCCAAGGCAGCAGGAACCGGGAACCCCAAGCGTGCCGGAGTCAGCTCTGAGCACACTGGGAAGAAGCACTCCCTGGATGTTGAAGTCCAATTGCATTAGCTCTTCTTTTACATGGAGTAGTGAAAAGAGGAAAATGCAAACTTTGGAACACTCTTAAATATATGAAATTGCACATTTAAATGAAACCAAAATGAAAATGAGCAAAATAATTATATATAGTTTTTTTATTATTATTTTGAATGGGTTTTTTAAATTTTTGGTCATTCAAAACAACCCCAGTCTTACTATTTACATCTGATAGTCAAATCACATGTTAGATATGTTGTTTAGGATTCAGTGATAAACTGCCATGTTTTCTTAACTTTGACCCTTCTATTTGTACTTTCTTCATTCATTATTCATTTTCCTTGGTCATACCTTTTTTTCCCTTTGAGGACCTGCTAGAATCTGCCAAATTTAACAGGGTAGAATTATAGATGTATATAATATGTGATCATGGCAGTCTCCAGCATTAGTGACATCATTGATATCTCCTCCAGTTTTATGGTCCACCAGTTTACCTGTGATCATCATGGCAACTTGTCATGTTTACTCTGCAACAAAAACTTTCCTTCTGAAGTTTAATTTCCAAGCAGTATCCATAAATGCATATTTCCAATTCTTGATCCTATTTTAAAAATTTGTCTGTATCTGAAAAGCTGTGTTCTGTTGCTCTTTGTACTCAGTATATCTCTGTTCTCTGTATAACTTACTGCAATAGTTCAGAGCCATCTCTGTTACAAAAACTGCTGTATCATGCACAAACACAGTCGAAAAGAGCTGTCTCAGAAGGAATAAATGAAAAACATTTTAGAAGTGCCATTACTTTCCAAGGAATATAATTCCTTCAGCAGAATGTGTTTTTTGATATTTAACATAGACTGCTATATGTAAGTAGGTCAGTTTCTGTGTATACAAGATTTTTCTCCTAATTCCTGTGCATATACTAACAGCTTAAAGATGTTAAGTCTCTCCTGTGTTTTAACTGTACATTATTGTGCATTTTAGTGATAAAATCCATGAAACTATGCTGCTGGTGAGCTTGGGAAGAAGCAACTTTCAGTAGTGTTCCAACTGTCTAATCTTCTAGCAGTAGCAGGGAGCTGGATCTTTCAGCTAGAATTTGTATTCAGCACCAGATCTAACTAATAGCAGTCATCTCACTGCAATGAGGCTACTCAGGTGTTTCAGACTAAATGCCAAACATTACCAAAAAAACACAAAACAAAACTACACAAAACCAAATCAAATCCGCTGCCAAACAAACACAGAATTCAGCAAGTGCATAATAACCAGTCTTATTGACCAAGGCTTTACTCAATTATTTGAATTAATTAATGGATTTAGCAGTAAAAGCTACGCTCTTCACCTAAAATGTTTATCTGCCTCTTAAGTGTCACCTTACTTTTGAATTCCTGCATATCCTAGTGTCTTATTTGTAGAGATTTGCATCATTAAGTGCTTTTTTTCAGTAAGTCTTTGGTATATATTCAGGTTTTTCACTTTAGTTTAATCTATTTTCCTTCATTTAGGAAGCCTGTCTGCTTTCTCTTGACCAGTACAAGGACGATGTTCATGTAACTTTAGTGATTTCCATTGGGTTACCTCACCTTGTACTGACACTGTAGATGAGGAAGGAAATAACAGAGAAAATGAGATTGATACAATAAATCCTTATTATAAAATGCATTCATTTTTTATTCCAGATTTTTAGAAAAATTGTAAGACTTATCGAGTATGTATTTATATAAGAATCAAAGTCATCCAACTATCTGTATCTGAAGGAGAGCTAGAAACAGGAAAGCCTCTGTGTCAGCACTTTCCATTAGGCATGAGTGTCATATTCTACAGAATTTCAATGTGTGGGAGTTTAATCCAGAAGAACAAGTTAAATGAAGAAAACATCCAATGCAAAAAAACCTGCAAAGTTATTGCCATTTAAAATAATTCAGGAGTTTTTTTTCTGTATAAGTTTTTGGGAAGAAAATCTAGACAAGGACTGCGGGGCTCAATGTCATGTCAGATTTAATTTTAAAGTTTCATCAGAGCCAGGGATTCTAAAATTCATAGCCTTCTGTGCTTTCAGTTTTGTACTGTACCATAGTTACAATATATTACCTCTTTTCCCAGGAATTTTTTTAGATATTTATCATTAGAATAAATATTGTGTTCCCGGGATCCTAAAAGCATGAAGGACAGATTTTCACTCATCTAGAATGCTCTTGCCATCTGCTAATCTCTTAGAATTTGGACTGATCAGGTGAAATGATTCCAACAGAGTATTTCAGATATTATCCTTTTCCTCTTTCATAAGATGAAATATTTACTTTCTCTTTATATCCCTTGACTCACTTGATCTTCTTAATTTTCATTGGATTGAGAAAATCAAAAGTAAATACTCAAGCAGGAAGGATCAGAGTAATCCACCCTTCTTATGAGAAGAGAGAAGTACTTAGAAGAGTGGAAGGAGAATCAAAAGAAAAAAGAATTCTTACAGAAGTGGGAAAGGTATAGGACAGGCTGGTTTTTAGCAGCCAGTCAAAGGAGAGAGGCAGTTCCTAGAAGGATGTTAGGGGACAGGTATATATTTATTACCAAACAAAATTCTGAGGTAGCAACCTCATGCATGTCTCTGTAGGATGACTGGGAGCTCAAAGCTCAGCTCCCTGAGGTAACAGCCCATGCTGAGATTAGAAAATGACCCCATGTGTGGAACCTATCAGCACTTCTTTCATGGAAAAGGGTACACTAGCAAAAGCAAAGAAAAACCCAGAATTCAACTTTTGCTCCAAAACCATGGCTTCTACACTGACTGTAAACACTATTGCTTAAGACAGCTTTGTAGCTCTGAACTTAATTACCTGGAATAGGAGTGTGTCCTAGGGAAATGTCACAATTTCTGTCTGATGTTCTTCCCAAGCAGTCATTGAGGGCCACTGAACTCACCACTGCACTCAGTCGACCTTTGATGGGGACTTTTAGAGACATTCCTAAGTTGTTAGATATTTTGGCCCAGAAGATAACCTGTGATGGCAATGACATGATCTCAAATAATTGCCTGAGACTGTTGCTACTCAAAACATCCAGAAAAGCCACCTGATGTCTTCCTTCTTTGCTAAATAGAGAACACTCCAGGGCAACTTTCAAGGAAGAGTTGAAATTCAAAGTGTGATGAATGTTATAACTAATTGGTTTGTTTAGAGATTCTGTATAAGCACTGAATGCTGTGGAAAGGGCACAATTAAACAGCAGAGATTTTGCCTGTGCCAGTCCTTGCTGCTGTCTTCTGGTTTAAGATTTTGTTTTACTGTAGTTGACTGGTTTAACCCCAGACACTAAGTACCATACTGTGTCTCACTATTTCCTCCATCCCTCTCCAGCGAGATAGGGAGAATAATCAGGGGGGAAAAAAGGAAAAACCCTCATAGGTTGAGAAAAATTTCAAAATTGAAACCAAGAAAAATGTAATACTAATGATAATACCAATGATAATACCAATGCTGATTCTGATGCTGACACTAATACTAATACTAATATCTTGAACTCACAGGAAATATTGTGGATTTCCTCATAATTGAAAAGTCATGCTATTGAATTTGAAAAAGTCTGCATCAGATTTATAGGCATGAGCAATAACAGGTAGAGGGCATATTTGTCAATTAATTTTTATTTTTATTTTCTTATTTATGAGATCAAGGATTTGTCTCTTAATAAATTACTGTTTTAAATTCTGCTGTAATAATACATATTTTAAGAGACAGAAAATCTGTTTCTTGATTTTTACATGTGTACTTCAACAAAATGTGTGGACAATTCAGTGTTAAAGCTCTGATCAACCCAGTGTTTATCTCATGTACCACAGAGAAAGGAGGTCTGTGTGCAAAGGTTGCTTTGGAGAGTGTTCCCATCACGGCTCTCTTGTGTGAAAAGTTCTGTTTGGCCTCATTCTTCTGTGGAATCTCAGATTTCTCTGTGCTTTGACCCTGCCCCAGGGCCCTGAGACCATTGTCATGAGATATGCCAAAGACCAAGGTGGAAAGATCATTTGTAAGAGAGTTCACACAACAGCCTTTTAGAAACCTCCCCAGACTGAGACTCATTTTCAGTGCCCTGAGTGCACTAACAGCCCTCAATTGTACTGAAAAGCTTCATCTGGATCCTCCACCCTAGCATCCTTTACCCAGTGTCCTGGGACTTGCACTGAAGTTCAGAGCTGGGGCTTGCCCTTTGCCTAAGTTGAATTATGTGTTTGTACATTATGTGTGCAAGCATTTATTTTTAGCTAGATATAAGAGATAACACTGAAAAAATAAAAAATAAACAAATATTCTAATTTCTTTGTGCTACAAGACAGAAAGCTACATAAAGATATGCTAAACATGTTCCTAATTTCACTTAATGACAACACTAAATCTCAAAGCCTAGGAGAGATTGTCCTCAACCTTTGGAATATTTCAGAGTGACTTTTTTTTCTTTTTTCCTTTTAAGGAAATAAAAAAAGGAAAATGCTAAATAGACTAAAAGACTAAATAGCCTAAGCAAAGGAAAAATGGATTGTAAAGTCCTTTATGTTTGCTAATACAAGTAATGCTGCCATGATAGTCTCTGATTTTTTTTTTTTTTTTTTTTTGCACAGAGCTGTTAAAATTAAAGTGTTAATCAAAGTGCAGTTTTTGTTTCGTTGACAATTTCCTACTTTTTATTTCTGTTTTTCTCACTGGAAAAAAAGAGAACTTTGCTTTATTGCCTAACTTAATTTCAGAAAACTTGATTGTTTTGAAACTGCATAGAGCATGTTTGAAGAACTTTTGTAAAGGGATTTGGCTACCCAGGTGGAAAGCTAGCCAGGAAGGCAGGCAGTTGGAGCAGGCTGCCAGGTGGGAAGCAGGACAACCATGAAGTCCAGAGAGACGGGCAGGCAGCCCCTCACCCAGCACTGTGCCAGCTGGCTTGCAAGAGGTGGAAGGGAAGCCTCCCTGTCTGCCTGGCTTCCATAAAAGATGCAGAAAAAACAGCTTGTTTCCAAGGAAAACAGCATTTTTGTGGAACCAGAATCCTCAGGTGGGAAATTGTTTTAGAAATTGTTCAGCCAGTAGCCCAGGCAAGGCCAGAGTCATCACACAGGAGGCAGATCTGGGGGTCCTTCCAGAAAGAGCAGGGCAGCAGGGCACAGGGCTGAGCAGAGGCACAGCTACACTGCGGCTCGAGCCAGAACTCATTGTCTGCTCCAGGGCTGACTCAGAGCTCCCAGAAAAAAACAACTGAGACTGCATGGATAGTCCTCCCAGGTAAGGCTGGAAATGGCAGACAAAGGAAGTTAATGCACTCACAATCACACCTGGATAGAGGGAAATTGATATTTGTGAAGTCACTTATTAATTCCATAATGTGGTGATTGTTTGCATATTTTTATTGTCTGTATATGTTATGCATTAAACATCAAAGGCAAATATAGAAAACTAAAATAGAATGTGGAGTTGGTAAATCCCATAGTAATGAATATATTATCTCTGCAACTGAAAATGCAAAGTGCAATAGTCATGTACATCCCATATTTTCCATCCACAAAATAACATTACATAATGGCGTACCTTTCAGAACATGGACTGTAAAACTGAGTATCAAAAACTATGAAAAAAAAGACTACTGAATCTTTGAAGGCAATTCTGATCTGTAGTATATCTTTCTGATAATGAACTAGTGTCTTTCTAGGAGAGTACTCACTTTTATTCATAATATTAAGCCACTAAAGATGATGAGTGTGCACAGGGCATTCTGTTGACTTCAGTTATTCTAAAATATTAAAAATATGGGCTACATTTTCATTATACACTGAAGAGATAATGAGATTTCTACCAGTATTATGTGAGTCATCAAACCTAACAATTCCAAAGCCAACTAACTTCTCACTGAAGTCAGCAGGGTTCAAATGGATGCTTACATTGAGTTATCTTTAGCTCCATCTGTTTCATTGAACAAGAACTAATACAGGTGTGCGCTTAAAAGTGGGTGTTGCATTGAATCAAAGTTGAAATGAAAGTTCCTTTGCCTTCAGTGTGAAAAACAGGGATTTTGATTTGCAGTAAAATTTGTTTCACAAAAAAAAAAAAAGGCTGTAAACATCTTATTGCACAGATGCAGCAGGATTCCATTATTTCCTTCTGCCTCCTTCTATCCCTCTTTTTTTTTTTCAGATAATGATTCAGATAATGGTTTTCCTACTACAGATCTTTAGCCTGCTGTCTCTTAAATCTGTCCACAATCTAACTTGTGGAAGAAAAAATGTGGAGGCTCTACATATACAAACTTTACATTCACGTTTATGTAAGACTCAGTGTGAACGTACTGCATTTTTCTGGCTGTGTATCATTCTTCATACCATAATTTATAATGAAATAATGCAGGAGGGCAACATTAAGGGAGAAAACACAGGTCCAACATTACACAATTCAGGGAGCTGAACATCACTCAAGATTGCAGCTGCTGAGAACTGAGACCCTTCCAATGAGCCGATAGCAACTTCTTCTGACTCCTCACTCACACACTCAGATGGGATTCCTCTTTTTTCAGGCTCCATCCTGTACTTCCTGCAGAAAATTCTCACGTGTCAGATTTTATAAAAAAAGAAATAATTTAACAGTGTGTGGTACAGAAGTAGGTCAGCTTGAGCTGGGTGTCTCCAGAAAGGGATCCACAACAAAGAAATCCCTGGGCAAATAGACCCTTGCCATTTATGCACCCATCCCTCAAATGCTCTCCGCACACCTTTTTAGTTCTGTTATCTGCTTAGTCTCCCTCCTTAGCTCTGATTTGTGCTTCTTGTGTACCTTCCCTATGGCAGAGACTGGGAAACTAAAGTTGTAGATTTGAAATAATCATAACTTAGCAACAACCAAAGCATCCGTGTGTTATCAACATTTTTCTTATTCAAAAGCCAAAACACAGCATCATACCAGTTTCTTGGAAAATTGTTAAGAAAATTTACTCTATTACAGCAGAAAGCGTATCCAGGGGAAGGTCCCCAGTTTATGGCCTAAGGCTTCAACAAATGCAGCTTCTCTGATAAAGCAAACAGAGCTAAGCAATCAGCATACTAAACCTCACAATATTATAACAAAAAGTGACTCATTCTGTTTAAAGCTTATTTATTTAAGCCAAACAACCAATGTCCCACAACAGGCACAGGCACAGAAAAATAGAGTTTTATTTAAAAAGGATTTTTGAAATGGCTATGTATTTGTTTCCCATAATGATTAAGGAATAGAAGTAACTGTCTGTAAATGCCTGGCTTGTGGAGATCCCTCTAGAATGAATATTTAGACAATGCAGTGCTTTGTATTGTATATTCATCCAAGTCCTAAAGAACTTAGTGGCTGAATTACAATGTTATACATGTGCACCTATCTGGCTGATACTTCCTGAAATTCCACTGTCTATCTGAATCCCTCAGGTAAAATACCGAGCAAAAAATCTAGCTGTTCCAGATCCTTCCAGTAATTTCCACAGTGTGATAAGTGACAGAGTTGCCAGACCAGGTGGGCAGGTGGGATTCCTACAGCTGCTGGGTCTGAATGTCAGTCCCATGACACTCGTACCAGAGCAGCATCCTGCCCTGCTCCTGCTTCAGGGCTTGGTTATACAGAACTGCCACTGTACTGGGTGTAGGTAGCAAAAGTTTTTACAGCAGAGGGACAGTGGGAAGGGGGAAGTGAGTGCAAGTTCCCATTTTCTGTATTGGGACAATCATAGGACAGTTTTCCTGTTTCTTTGGGAAGACATGTTTAGGAAAAAGGAAAAAATGCTGGACAGGTGAAGGAGGAGGGGGAGAAAGGAGTGAGAAACTGAAGTGTGAACACTGAAGTCAGAGAAGGACAGAGAGGAGGAGGTGCCCAAGGTACTGGAGCTGGGATTCCCTGCAGCCTATGAAGAAGACCATGGTGAAGCAGGTATTTTCCTGCAGCACATTAAGGGATTCAATTCTGGAGCAGATGGATATTTCCTGAAGGAACTGCAACCTGCAGAGAGCCCACAATGGAGCAGAATTTTTATCTGGAGGACTTCAGCTGGTCAAGAGACCACACTTGAAAAGAGGAAAGTGTGAGAAGGAAGAAGTGGTAGAGAAAAATATGTTCTAACTCACCTCCGCACACGTTCCACCCTGTGCTGGTCAGAGGCAGCATAGAGGAGTCTGGAGTGAAGGACTGGCACTGAGTTTTAAGAGATTGTTTTCATGTTTGTCTTCATTCCTTATTACTCAAATCTATTTTAATTGTCAACAAACTAATTTGGCCTACAACATAACTGCTAAGCAATCTCCCTGGTTTTGTCCCCATGTCCCACTGCGGAGGGGACTGTGAACAGCTGCGTAGACATTTGGCTCTTAGCCAGGACTAATCCACCATTGCCAGAAAAATAAGATTTAATTAATGTCCTCTTTCTAGGAGAAGGAAAAAGGCTCCTAGAGTGACTTGGAGGCATAATTTGGATCCTCTTTGTTTTCTGTGTTCATAAATAGTGCCTCTTCAGATTTTAGTGTTGCGAAATTAAATGTATCTCCCTACTTTTCAAGAAAGATCAAATCTTTGTGCAGTACATCACTTATAGTCCTACCTACAACATTTTCCAAAAATGTCACTTTATATGAGTCTAATGTAAAGCCCATTATCTTCTAATTTGGTAGGCTTTGAATAGCACTTGAAATTCCAGAACAATTTTAAGAAAATGCCATTCCTAAAGAGTACTGTTATATGTAATTAGAGGAGTTATAGAAACAACTTATTAGTGAATATAATATAACTTTATCTAAAAGATACTGCCTTATAGGGAAATCAGTCACCTTTTTTGTATCTTTAGTTAATGACTTGAAAACAAAAAGGGCTGAGTTTCTATCAATGAGAATGCATTATCATTTTGCAAGTCTTGAACTTATTGTGACTAGCTAAATCTTGACTGCTGTATGGATTCCAAAAAGTGTGAAACCACAGATTTCAGTCAAAACTAGACAGGTTTCCACTGCCACTGGGAGTATGACCACATGAAAAAAAAATTCTACTCATTTATTATTTCATATTTTTCTTCCTTATTTTATTTTTATAAACAGATTGAATAACAATACCTATATAAAAGATAGGTCATTTTTCATTTGCGTAAGAAGCTATCAAAAAAGAGGAATTGGTCAAATAAGAACTCAGTAAATGGGCAGTTGAGTGGAGGTGAGTCAAAAATTGTCTTTCCCATTGGGATCAAAGGGTAATATCAGCAATAGAAACTCCAGTTGGCAGAAGGTTACAGGTGATATCTCTCAAAAATCAAAACTGTGACCTTTTAAAATCTGGACAATAGGATCAGACACATTTGAGGCCAGAAGCTGATATGCTGACAAGGCTGATATTCAGAGGTATCTGGGAAGTGGGATTGGACAAATGGACTGATGGGAACATCAAGCAGTTAATAACAAAACAGATGCAAAGTTGTGCACCTGAGGGGGAATAACTCCATGGACCAGTGCCTGCTGCAGCCTGTCTGTCTGGAAAACAGCTTTCTGGAAAAGTACCTGAGTCTTCTTCCACAGGGGTGAGGGATCCTGATGGGCAGAATGAGAAACAAGGACAGTGTACCCTGAGGAGAGTGGCACTAGCAGGCAGAAGGATCATTCTCTCTACTGAGCCCTGCTGAGAACACATCTCATTCAGATCTGGGCTCTGCAGCAGAAGATAACATTGAGCTCCCAGAGCTCTCCCTGGGTGCCATGGCCTTGCCAGTGACAAATGCTTATGTACTGACCCTTATAAACTTTGGCTGTAAGAAAAGGGAGATCCACTGGTGGAAAGGAGTGAAAAATGTTTAAATGTAAATTAGTAACCACAGCAACCTAAAAGGAATGTGAAGTAAACAGCATCAGTAGGTGATAAGGCTGAATGAAATGGTCAAAAGTATGTAATTGGGTGACCCACGTATATGCAATACATGGAGCCTTACAGGAGGAAGCATTGGAGTTGGATTTTTATGGCTGGATCCACAAAAAAGTAAGTTACATGTTTTATCCAAATATAGAGTGCAGAATCAGAATATCCTGAGCTGGAAGGGACCCACAAGAATCATCGAGTCCAACTCCTGTCTATTCACAGGGTAGCCCCAGGATCCCACCTGTGTCTGAGACCATCATCCAAACGCTTCTTGAGCTCTGTCAGGCTTGGTGTTGTGACATTTTCCTGTTCCAGTGTCTAATGACCCACTGGATGAAGAAGCTTTTCCTAGTATCTAATATACATCTCCCCTGACACAATTTCATGGGGGCAGCATAACCCCTCACTTTTCACTGCTTTGAGCCAATACAAGTGCCATTTCCCAAATGTCTGATGGGGCACATCCAGGGAAGCAGGATTAAGTATCTATGGCTGGCTCTGAAGGTAGGCTGAATCTGTAACAGATCATGTGTGCACGGAATAGATGTGTTTCAAAAATTAGTAGGGGATCACTGAATCTGGTAGTCGAGGTTAAATGACAAATGAGGCTGAGAACAAAGTTCTGATGGGTTCTGATATATGCAAATACACTCAGAGCAGGCACTCTGACACCTGGAGAGATCACCAGGGTGGTCAGGACACTGGAGAATATGGCTTTGAAGAGAAGACTGGGGACTTTGGCTTGTTCAGCCTTCAGATAAGAAAGATCAAGGCATTCTTTCTGTTGTACTGCTCTACAACCACAAGGTGATGATGGAAGGTGTAGAGTAGAGTAGGACACTTTGCAGAAGGGTGAAGTAAAATAAGAGGGAGCAGACATATAAAATTTTATAAGACAAACACAAAGCTATGTGTTCCACATAGCATTTTATCTTTACTTTGTATGAGAATTGAGAAGCAGTAAAGAGTCAGGTTATAGAGTACACTTTTAACTTGTCATTTCTTTTTAACAGGAAAGAGCCAGTGCATCAGAAAAAGTCCGCTGGGCTGCTTTTTTATGCACATCTCAGACTTCCATGCATTTAAATTTGTATTCAAGCAGCCAAATACAACTCCTTTATGATTCCATGATTTGTGGGCAAAAGAAAATCTGTGCTGTCTTCAAAACATTATTTTACTAAAATTAGGGTAAAAATGATGGTGAAAATCTGACTTCTAAAATTATCTTTTCTCCTAAAACAATCTGGAGAGGTTTCATTATCCCATCAGATCTAATACTGAAAATAAATTAATTATATATAAAAAACCCTAAAATTTTGGTATTCTAAGGTTTCATCATCAATAAAAAAGAATAACAACTCATCAGATTTGCATATTCTCAAAGCAAAATGAGCAATATATTTAGTGGGAAAGAAAGGAAAAACTTGAGTGTTATTCTTTGATCCTAGGTTTAGAACAATTAGTTATTATTACCTAACTGTTATTTGACCTGTAATCCCACTGCTTATATCTATAGCCTCAAAGCATTTTTAGGAAAGTAGCACTTTGATTTTTAAGATTATTTTTTAAGATCTAATGTAGCTATTTCCTTTTTCTCCTTATTCAAATTGTCACAACTAAAATCCAGATGAGTAGATAAAAATATCAATAAAAAAGACTACTTCAAGAGCACAAGCAATTTTATAAATTTTTTCACACTATATTTGTTTTAATTGGTAGATGATTGTTTTGAGTGGTGTATATATCAGCAGATTTTGAAAGACTTTTTCTTTAACAAGTCAAAGCTGTTGTCAAGCCAACTGCTATAAGAGGGTCAATAACTGATCTCAAAGTTGTGAATGACAGCATTTTTATTTTCTTTGAGCAAAGACTTAGAGACGTATTTATAGAGACATTTATTTATAAAAATAAAAAGAAAGAAAACAGAAGTAAAGATGTCATATCAGTTCGGGAGGTAAAATTGAATTATTTTTATCTTTAAAAAGTAACATTTACTATGAAAAGAATATGTGGAAAATAACATTTGAGAATTTATCTGCTAATACTTAGGAAGAAGTTATTGTTCTCATATCAGCTCAAAGGTGCTTCCCTACCTCTTAGTTTTGCAAAATACCCAATGGTACTGCTGGAAGTCATTCATCCTAGGGGTGTTCAAGATGATTACAGAAAATCAGTGTGAGTAAGCAGGGTTCTTACTGCAACTGATTTGAAAAATTTCTCATGTTGCCAGGATTCCAAATGGGTGACAAGCTAATCACTAGGACTACATACAAACTTACATTCAATGCCCTTCCATATCCTACATATATGCATGTCTGAGCAGATGTCTATGGAAATTAAAATACAGGAGGCTGGTTTGTGTTGGAGTCTCTTCCATGCATCGTCAGGCCGTGCCCACTGCTGACTTTCAGAGCAAAAATCTTGAGAGTGCTCCTGGGTCTAACATTTGCAGACTTGAATTGTAAAATAGAATTACATCAATAGCTGAATGAATAAAATACCAATTCAATCACATATGCACAGAGTGCAATCTCAAAGCACTTGATAAGCCAGTCAGATAAGAAAAAGCCCAACTTTTTAGACCTTTGTCACCAGTAAGTATCAGTTTCATGATCAAGTATTTGCCTGCTTGCTCCTGGTGCCAACAACCTTTGAAAAGACGTCATTGCTGCAGCAATAAGCTTTATTTCTTTGTCCTCTCTTGCAAGCTATTGCTGAAGAAAACAGGATTCTTACATTGATTTCAATGGGTTGTAGGCAATGTGCCACTTGTTAAATAATGATTGGCAATTTCTTAAGTCAGCAGAAAATCAATTTTCATGTAGGTGGTATTAAGGGTGAAGTATGGGTACCTAATTCAGGTATTTGTTTATTTGAAAGAAATTGAAATTTTGAAGCATTACCTTTTTTTTGTTCATGTTTAAATCCTGTATTCTCCTGATATCATAAAAAAACCAAAACCTAAAGAATACAAGTTCTTGTTGCTTGAGATTATATCAGTATTTTGTCCTAATATTTTCTACAAAAAGACATACTCTGTAGTTCAGAAGTACTTGGTCATATACTCCCACAGAACAGAAGGCAAAGGATCTTCACTGTTAGTCAGTGGCAGACTAAACAGAATAGGGAATTCTTGTTGCTAAATATAATAAGAAACAGTTTAGGATTGAGATAACTGGGCTGGGGGAAAAGCTTTAAGATATGAACAAGATTTCATTGTACTGAGGCATAAAAAGGCTGCAGGATTTAGGACAAACCATCTAATTTATCTTCCCTTATGAGAAAAGGATCAAAGAAAGATGAAGATAATGGTTGTTTTTTGGTTTTTTGTTTTTTGTTTTTTGGTTTTTTTTCCCAGGCCCCAGGATTTGAACACAGGCAGGGGTTTTTTAACTTTTATGACATGCTGGCCTAGATGAGGGATTGTGCAGCCAGCAGCTAAGCAGCAGTAGGACTGACGTTGCATGAGAGCACTCCGAATGCTCCACCCAGGGCAGAATCCTGGACAGGTGGGGCTGCGGTTCAGAAGGAATGGTTCACATCCTGCCAACATAACACACCCCTCTAATCCTCAGTACCACAGTGTTCAGAGGAGACTTTAACCATGTGGGCAGATGACAATGGCTGGGACCTTTACAACAGGTGAGACTGAGGCAGGCTGGTGCAGGCTGCCAAATTATCCCTGTCTTTGTTCCTGCTCCTTCAGCCAGTGCTCCTGGGGATTTACTGACACAGACATTCCTTCTTTGGGATGCCAAACACCGCCCAGCTCCTCTGGCTGCACACCAAGAGGGAGGATGGAGGGGGCAAAGGGAAGGCAGAGTTGAGCTGCTGCTGCTGTTGGGAGAGCCACAAGGGCTTTTTGGGAAGTTGAGAGCTAGACTGAGAGGCTCGCACTGAAAGGAAACACCAGCAAGGGGGAAGCGTGGTGAGAGAGCGACAAAAAAAAAAATTACCTGGCATTTACCATTTCTACAGGAAAGTGAGGAGAAACAGCAATCTGTAGATACATTATTAATTATTCACTATTTCTCTCAACACCTAACAGCTCTGATATTTTTCCAGCTACAGTGGTAGTTGATACATAGAAACTGAAAACACCTGCTATTTTTCAGATCAGAGGATACAGGCTAACACATATTTTCTCACAGAGAAGTGTTTATTTTCCTGTGAATCAAGCAATTTAGATCTTTTACCCCTGTTGGGCTGTTTTTTTCCTCCACTTGTGGAAATGCTGTCCTCTTTTTACCTCATGTGAAGCATTATGATTGAGTTTTCTTGTGAATGAGAATGATCTTTGTCTTTTACATAAGGCTTACAACATTATGTGGTGTCTTCAGTCACCTCACAAATTCACAGTAGCAGCTCCACTGCACCATCACAAACATGCAGATAATGTTTTATGTCTTAAAAATAAAGCTTGAGCAAAATTTAAAAACCAAACCAAAGGAACAAATGATGACAGAAATACTTGCAATAAAAAAACAAACAAACAAACAAAAAACCAAACAACCAAACAAAAAACCTCAGCATAAGATACATCCTGACATGACAGTAAAAGAGATATTGTTTGAAAAAAACTTTTTGTACTCACTATGGATGGGTGTATTAAGAATTAAGAATCTCTACACTTTTTCTTTGCTCTTGAGATGAATGTTTCTTGTGATTTTTAGAATTACTCCTTTTTAAATGCTCTCCAAGAAAATGCCTATTAGCAGGTCCCTACAACCTTCAGCTTTACTAAGATTTTCTTATATCTGTATTTTCTCCTGGAAAGCTTTAAGACCTGACATTTCTGCATGGACAAGAAGTTTATTTTCTTTGTCAATAATCCTCTATCCTACACAGGCTGTAAAGACACAGTTTAATTAATTTCTGATTTGCAATTCAACATGCAAATAGAAAATGAATTAATTATTAAATTGAATTATATTTTTCTTCACAAATCTATAAGTTTTGTCATTATAACTATTTTTTGAGCTTTGTTAATGTTTAGGCCTAAATCATTGATCATTTAATGTCTTTCAGTTTCTAGGGTTAAAATTTTAACATTTAATGTATTAACTTCTAGAGTTTCTCTTCTTTCTTTAGCCTAAATTTCTCTTCTGCCTACTTTCTAGTTTGTTCCTGATGCAGAACCCACTGGACAAAAATGTTTTTCCAACTTATTTATTTGATTTTGGATCAGGACTTTTTTTACTTCAACCTCTTTACTCTTTCTTGCCTGACTTTTCTCAAAGTCTTAAAAATCTCTTTTTTTCCCATTTAGCTGATAGTCTTTCTCTTTTCTGATATTCCTGTGAATTTAATATTTTTTTTCCTTCATCTGGGGATTTCATTACCTTCTACCTTATTTTCAAAAGATATTTTCCTCAGTGCTTCCTCCTTCAAAGACACTTCAAAACCTGTCTCTCTTCTTCTGGTTTTGCTCTTCTCCTGCTCTTTGTTTTTCTTATTCAATCCACCATTCATCTTCAAATGCACAAGTGTAAAAAAATAAATTTACATAAATAATTGAAGCAAGAATTTTTTTGCTTGGTGGCTCTTCAGCTGAAAGTTTAATTTCTGGACCCATCTCAGAGTTGTTGACACTGGTAAAATCTCTTCAGCTTCTGAGGCCTCTGTCCATTTTCTTCTTCTCAGTGGCAGGAAGAACAGTTGCTGTCTTTTTGATAGGGCTTTTAATATGAGAAGAAACAGATGTAGGGTTATATCACAGTCATACAGTGCAGTAGTGGGGTTGTGTAGAAATCTTAGAGTGATGAGGAGTTTTTGGCATTTTACACACGTTTTCATGGGTTTAGGTCAGCAAAGTAACACACTTGTTATCTTGTGAATTCACAGAGCAGAAGACTGCAAAGGGCCAGCTTCTACATTCCAGAGGGTGCAAATAATATCTGCCCTTATCCAGGGTATTAATAATACCAGAGTTATTTCTTATTTGTAAAGAACCCCAGCACTATCATTAATTATCCCAAGCATGCTAGGTGTGGACCTGACCCTATGAAAAGATTTACTTTAAGATCATCTACAGCTTGTTCTTCATTCTGGATTTCACAAAGTAGAGATTAAATTCTTTATAGCTTGAGAAACAAAGCGGTTTTACTCTTAATTTTAAATTATTGAAAAAAAGAAAATAAAATTATGTAATTTTTTTGTTTTGTTCACCATTGTCTTCATAAGGCAAAGATGGAATTTTGAAAACTTTGAAATTTGATTCTAAAACATTATGAGATTCCAACGCCAAACATATTATTCTTTTTTCAGACAACTTTTTTTTATAGTAACAATTTCTAATCTGTTTAAAACATCTTTTTCTCTTCTCCAAGATATTTGTTTCCTCTGTTACTTCATCAAACTGCATCGTAGAAACCCTTCTCTTTTTTTACAACTGATTTTAATTTTCATTTTGCACATATAATTTGATAATTTTAGAAGGAGGGGAAAAAACACAAGCAATATTTAAACACTTCTTCCGTATCTGTGATTATATACTTATATATTGCCCATAGAGGTCATTGAATTATTTTGTGCTTTGCTTTGTTCCAAAAATCTAAACAAACGGGTAATTGACCTGGAAGCAACTTTTCTGGAGGGAAATCTGTGGTTTCTGCTCTTCATAGATGTTGAAAAAGTAAATTTGATGTTTAATGAAAAGCTATTTTTAGCCATGTAGGAGGAAGAAGAAAAGATAAGTCATCAAGATGTAGGCAATTTGTAGGTTATTAAACCTTAGGGAGTCTTGGTGTACTAGACACTGACCGTGTCCTCCTGGTTACAAATAAAGCTACATTATCAGCTGTGCCAATATGTACTTAACTAATGAATTAATGAAAAAGTTGATTAATACCATAACAATGATTTCCTGACCACTGGTTTACATTTGAAATTTATGTGTATTGTACATAGACATTTGCGCAGAAGAAATTTATTAGAAAAGCATTTCTTACTTAAAAAAATAAAAAAATAAAAAAATTAAAAAATAAAAAAATAAAAAATAAAAAAAATAAAAAACCCATGTACTTCTGCATCTCCAGTATGGTACTTTCAATAGGTTAAGAAAAAACAAAGAAGTCTCTTTCTATGTAATCACCATAAGAAGATTTTCTCTCTTCCAAGACACACAGAATAAATCATTCAAATACACTAGCATGTCAAATCTAAGTAAATTCCTTTAGGGAAGAACTCTTTCTTGTGAAACTAAAGGAAGATTTAAAAAATGAATAATAATTGTGATATGTAGGTCATAAATCTGTTCCACTGGTTTTCATAGTAAAAGACTGGAAGATATGTTTGCAAGTGTATCATTAGCTATACCATACTGAAATAAACAGTATGGGTTATAAAGGATTTATATCATTCATTTTAGAGGGCTTCAATAAAAAGTTTAATATCGTGTTGGAAAAAAAGCAAAACTGTGACTAAATTCTGACTTCTTTCTCTTCTTGTCTTGTTGCAGTTTTGTTTATTTGATTGTTTGGTCTTTGGGAAAAAAAAAAGGACTAAGATCTTCACTAAACATTTTTGACCTTTGCTCATAACTCAGACATAAAGCTCTGGGAAATAATACATTATTCTTACAATGTATTAATACCAGATGATTTTCACAATATGATCTTAGTAGAGAAGTTTTCATCTGTCCATGAATCTTTTTCTTCCCAGCTAGAAAGAAATGATTCCACATTATTGTCCCCATTCTTCTTCTTGAAGCTGGAGACGAATGAATGGCTCTGTACGTAGATGGATGCCTACGTACATGATGAACAGAATTTATCCCCTTCTGTACTGCTACACCCAAGAAAACACATTCTGCATTAATTCGTTATTTTATGTGGTGTGTTTAAGTCCACTTGAGAGCTGAGAATGGATCATTAAAGAGAATTAGTACAACTGCACAAAAGTATTTTATATGGAGTCATGATTTTCAATTATATGGTCCCGAATCTGCCAAATTTGGAGTGAATGAATGAATGATGATGGGGAAAGAGGATGTAATAGATGTTCTGTTCTGGGGAGGGTGTGGTGGTGCTGTGGATGTTTCCCCATCAGAGTGTGGACAGTGCAGTAAGATTCATGCTCCAATGGGGAGCTCATCAGATTGACAAAGGAAATTACATTAATCCCTTGTAAATACTTAGTGTGGAAAGATTATTGAAAATGTCAGATAGTAAAATCAGGATAAGGAGATGCAGGAGAAATTAAAGTTTTGTTGGATCTGTATTTTTTTTCTGAATATAGAGATCAGCTGGAGAAAAACAGGACTTCTTTACAGTATATCTGGTAGCAATGGATATTATTTATGAGGAAACTAATCAGAAGGCAGCTCTGTTATACTTGTAGGTTCTGTAACATTTTCTGTGGGGTTTTTTTTTCCCCACTTGATGCAGCTAGAGCTTGAATTTGAAATTGTATTTGATAAAATGAATGTAGTGCAACAAGAAAGGTATGTTTTTAAATCAAAGATCCTGAAAAAAGTAATTAAGCCTTGAGTAAGTAGGGACATGATAGCTGTGTTTCTAGTTCTGCGAAGCACTTAAGAAAGAATCCACTTTTAGGTGAGATCGCCTTTAAGGGTGACAGTTCGATAGTTATTACAGAAAATTATAGTCATAAAAAGGACAGATAAAGGTCTTGTAAAATAAGAGAGATGGAAATGCTTTATAGTGGCTTCAAAAGTAAACAAAAGTGAGAAAGCTATTAAGACATTGCTTGCATCAATAGCATAGGCCAGATCAAATACAATACGTGATCATGTACGGTTGACATACACAATTTAGACTCCAGAAAGGTGTTTAAGACAGTCTGGGAAAGAGTATTTATTCTTCATTTTTTATTTTTACTCCATCTGAAAGTACCCTCTGGAACATCATCTAGTTTACTAGCTTGTTATTGGATATGTTTTGCTAGTCACAATATGCTCAATATAATAATTAACATTTAAAATGAAACTTGGTGTAGTCAGGACATCTTTAAATAGTAGCCAGGGAAATAAAGGTTCATAAATATTTAACTATAAAAATAAAAAACTTGTAGAACATAAAACCAATAGCCGATCCAAATTTCTTTATAACATTTGCTAATACATCTTCAAAAGGTTCACAGTAAAATGTAAACAAGGTAAATTAAAGTTTTCCTGCTTAATTTTTGTCATCTGTTAGAGGATAATCTACCATTCTTATAGAACAATGGTGGGGTTTGGGGTATGCTTTTATTCCTTCCACTATGTAGGCTAACTCGTATCAGCTGCACTAATTGGATAAAATGGATTCAGTCTCAAAGGAAACTTCATATTTCATCTCAGTAGCAATGACAATGAGCTGTTTTGTAAGGTAGAGACTTATCTTGACAAAACAATTTTAGACACCTGGAGAAGATGGAGGAGAAAGTGGAGAAAAACCTCCAGAGACTGACAGTGCAACACTGCAATACTAATTTCTTAGTTTTTCTTCATATCATTATTTCAGGATCCCTCCAGCAACAGGGAACAAGGCTGCAATGTCATTGTGCCCTGCAATACTTCGGTAGCAGAAATATGATGTGTATTAAAAGTGACAAAGTGGCAAGGAAGGAGTGGAATCTATGCTAATATAATGGTTCAATAAAGAGTGAGTGAAATTTCAGTTTCTTTGTGATTCTTCAATCAGATGCATATATGTAGGTATATTTTCCATCTTAGAAAATGAAGGTATCATTTGAGGGAAATATTATGTAGACAAGAATAATAGCAAGTGGGATAATTCAGTTTGTAAATTAATGAATAGATATAAGATTGGATTGATGCCTAACATATTTTGTTACTGCTATATCCCTAGATTATTTTTTCTCTGTTTCCTCACTTAAATATACGCACTGATGCAAAATTTCAAAAAAAGTTTCATTCTCTGACAGAACACAGGTGTTTTCAATATTCTTACAAAAGATGATGCACAAAACCATGCCAAAATGTTAATTTTCAGATTTTATAGTCAGTGGTAAAGAGTTTTAAAAAATTTTCCATAACTTGAAGTTATGGTAGAAGTATTGTTATTAGAAGACTTAAGAGGTTATGCTAAAACATTCTAGGGATATTCAGTTAAAATCAACAAGGCGAAAACAGATGGTCATACCTTATTTTTGATGAATCCTGCAACACATGTTCATAAACCATCAAGGCAGCGGAGAGAATTGAAGAATGTAAATCTAGATTAAAACTAAGGAAATGGTGAAAGACAAATGTGGTCTGTGCTACCCCAAAGTACAACAATTACTAAACTGCTATTAATAAAAGTCAAGTACAATGCATGTGAAGACCTAGTGCAAGAAAAGCCCAGTGTGTGATCACTATATAAACATCTAGTAGGATGAAGGACTTGACCTTCTGCAAAGAGTGAAAAAGCAAAGCAGCAACCATGAGAAGACATTTAGGTTGCCCAAGTCTTCCCCTCTGCAGTCCTGTTGTTAGACATACACCATCTTCCAAAATACCTAATTAGGCTAAGATAATGATGATAATCACATTTTTGGTCTTTGCATGTACACAGGTGACAGGATACCAAGGAAAGGCGATCCTAATGTCTCCAGATTTGGTGTTGAAGGTCTACCTATATTTTTACACAAGATGAGCAATAACTGACCCCAGGGCCCTGGACACAACTGGGCAAGGGATCTCCAGCACAAGTTGTGCTCACTTTTGTCTTGCAGGAAATGATGGGGCATATGGGGTGCATTAGGAAGAACATTGCCAGGAGGTTGATGGAGGTGATCCTTCCCCTTCACTCTGCCCTGGTGAGGCCAGTCTGGAGTGCTGTGTCCAGTTCTGGGCTCCTCAGTACAAAAGAGACTTCAAGCTCCTGAAGCAAGTCCAGCAGAGACTGACAAAGATGATGAAGGAACTGGAACACCTCTGCTATGAGGAAAGGCTGGGGAAGTTATGCCTGTTCAGTCTCAAGATGAGACTACTGAGCGGAGAACTCAACAATCTCCAGAGGTTTATAAGAGAAGAAATGTGAATTGAGTAAATATCTACTTAACTACTAAAGAAGTGACAGTTACTTAAATACATGCAAAAGATGAATTGCTACATTTTGTCAAAGGAGGAACAATTAAATGGATGTTCAATTCCAGGTTTCAGTAGCACAAGCATATATTCTATTACACTCTTAAAATAACTACCATTATTAATATTTTTAAAACCCCTTTTAATATTTTTAATAACTGGGTGCTCTTCCTAATCCATCAGTAAAGTTAATCTTGACAAATAATACAAATGCAAATATTTTGATATATATAGAAATTGTTCATCTATGTTTCTTAGACTTACATGGATCTGTAAACATAAAAGAGCTGATACCCGCACTTCCCAGTTTTGATTGTGTTTTGAAATGAGACAGTATGCCTTATAAACTTGTAGAACATGCTGATTTAGTAAGGAGAGTTTACTGAAAGAAGAGCACAAGGAAACTGTTACAACTTTAAAACCATAGAGCTAAAACAATATTATTACTTCATAGTAGATATTACTTTAGTTCTTGGCATCAATAAAGTTTGAAATACCCATTAGGAATTGTTCATTGAGTTAGGCTTGTCCTTTATTTATGAAGTGTTTGCAGACCAGTAACTTTGTTACAAATTAGATTAATCTTCATCAGTTTTCCATTAATGGCTATTGTAGACACATGGTATATTATCCTATAGATTGTTAATCTCGGGAAAGTGAATACTTCTTTCCTAGTCAATATTTGAAATCTTCTAATGGAATTCTGTGACAAATTACTTGCTACAGGCATGGTTTCTCTACCCTGATTAGATAGAAAATTAGAATCGGTGCCTGATGGTCAATATTTCAAGAATAGCATGCAGGAAGGGTTACTATTTAAGACTTAAAAAAAAAATTTAAGCTCTGTAAACTGCATCATTCGGTAGTATTTCTAGTCTTCATTTATGCAAGTATGGCCATTTTTGCGATGTGTGATGTAGTCAAAAGATATCTTTCTTTCAAAAGGTGTCTGTGAAGACAAGATGGTCCAATGACATTTTTATTGTCCTTATGAACCCCAGAACTTGGTGATTTGTTTGGTTGGTTTTTCTCTAGCCAATAGATGCTGCAAATGTTAAGATCTGCAAGGATATCTTAAAAAGAAATTAATCCATGAGTATCTCTGGGCTCTGCAATTGTATCTTAGAGTACCTAAAACTAAAATGTTATGACAAAACAGGAAGATCTTTTTCAAGTGTTTAAAATCTTATCTCAATGCCTGGTCAAGCCTTATTGCATTTTAAAAAGATGTATCTTATATGCAAATTGCTGACTCTTCCTTCAACTTCTGTAAATTTTCTCCTGGGTATCTTACACAAATCTAGCAGGCATTCCTCTGGAGATTAATTTTTATTCATTACAGAAGACAATACAAACACGAGCACAAAATTAGGGCTTCCTTGCTAAACAGTAGAATTTATATGCATTGTACGTTTTAAACGAGAATAAAAAAAATCCTAAATGGTAAAAATAACAGCATGTTATACAGTATTTCTATTACTTAGGCTGAAAATAAGGGTATTTCTGCTTGAATATAGGCTGCTTATTCCTCTGCAGATTCAAACATAATGTGACCTGCACATGTGGATCTTTTCAAAGTATTGCTGAACAAGCACTCACACCCAAAGTTTCTCACAAATTGCCTGCTTCTCCACTCAAGGTCATGCTCTATTAAGACTTTGATACTAGAACAAGCTTCCCAGAAGGTTTGCTCTGAACCATTAGCTCCACATAGCCAGACTGCTGTAACATCAGCCTTTTTCCTGACTGATTCCTTACAGAGGAACTTTTTATTACAGAGTATTGTATGGATCTGCTGTAAGCACTATTGTTAAACCAGGACTTATTAAGGTAGCACAGAGGTCTCTTCCACTATAGAGAATGAGAATGTGATATGGCCTCATAAAGTCTCAGTTTCTGCTAACATTTTTCAGCAATAGGTAGTGTTTTATTTCCAATACATATTTTGCATTGTACAATGTATGTACCACTGATTTCTAATTGTTCTTAAAAACCTATAATGATAAACCTACAAGTGTCTTCACAACTTTTCTGGGTTTGGCTAAAGTTATATGTCTGATTTTTGCCTGAAAATTAGAATATTTTCAAACCATATCTATTTGGTTTTAGTTGTTCAGGTTGTTTTTTGGTGGTTTTTTTTTTTTTTCCATTTTCAAATTATTGACCTGAGTCAGATTTTCCAGCAAAGACAATAAAAGATACTCTGTGCTCTCACTTCTTGCTCATGTGGATTAGCAGGATTGATTAGCATGTTCCAAAAATGTTCTGATAAGGAATTTGCGTTGCCACCTTCTGAATTTTCGAGTCTACTACTTGGTCAAAATTTGTTATAAGAAGTGAAGTCTTAAGAAATATCCTCTCACTTTCTTTTGAATGACGACAAGGAAAGTTGCAGTTCATGTCAGAAAGACAGAGCTAGAAGAGCTGCATAACTGCTGCCCTTAAACTTTTGTGAAAGTCCATGGAGATCTTCTTTCCCCGATCTCACAATGGGAATTTTCTAGTTTTCTAGTTTTAAATTAATTCTTCCATTAAATGTGTTCCTGTCCTTGTGGTTATGTTATATTACTTATTGTATTTCATTTGCTCTGCTTTGCTCTTATTCTGTAATACATGCATTTGCCAAGATGAGCTATTTAAAACAAACATTGAAAGGATGGAGCCATAGGTAAGCTGCTCACATACATTTTCTGCTAGGAAATTATATGCTATGTTGAAGTTTGAAATTGTTCTGTTTCATATTATGTTCATAGCTTAACTGTCTGATTTTTTGAAACAAGGAAAATTTCCATTTTAGGAACTGTTTATAGAACATTATCATTATTAGTTTCCCATCTGTCACACAGCCAAGAGAGAAGGAAGAATCTGTGCAAATGACAAATAAACCCAGCAAGTTAATTTTCTATGATCAAGTCTTGTTAATAATTAATCGTGCTGAATTCCTAACCTATTATGGTTTAAACAGAACAAGGATTTGACTCTTAATTGAGATGAGAGAATGGATTAGGAAGAGGCTTAGAGAAATGGAAAAAAAAAGAAGGTCATATATGAAATTCAGTATTGATTCTTTATTAGGAGGGATGAGCAGACAAAGATGCTTATGCATCACAGAAAGTGGTACTTATAAAGAAAAGCAAAAGAGAGTATATTGAAGAATAAGTACAATAAATTGCTGCCTATTAAAACTCTCTCCCAGGCCCTCAAAGCAAGAGCACTTTAGGTGCTTTGTTATTATCTACTTTAACAGTAGTGTCACTAAAAGACATGGGATGTGTGCTGAAATATGTGTGATTTGCTGAATATGTATTAAGTGATCTAGAGCTAAGATTCTGTCCATCTCGCAGCTGTAGACATGGCAGTAATGAGAAGGTCATCTCTCAGGCATAATTGAGGTCAGTAGATTATTGCTCAAACCAACAATATAGTGTGACAAGGGAAAGAGCTAGCAGATTTAGTTCAATTCCTTGTCAGCAAAGATATTGCTTTTTCTCCATTTAATGTAGGACAGGAAAACCTTTACAGAAGAAAAGCATGTCTGAATGAGGCTGTAAGAGCATCCATTTCTTTGTTATACAAACCCCATCATTAATATACCAATCTCCAAATTTGACTTATGATATAGAGAATGCTGCAATATAGTCATAATTACCTAGAGAACTTTTATTCATCGTCACCTAGGTATTGCAGAAGAAACATAGTACTGCTGCTTAATGGAAATTTAAATAGGTAAGTACTATGCTTACAGCAGCTGTTTAGCTCTTTTGAAGCTATTATAAAACAAGCAAAGAGAAATATTTTCCCTGCCTGTGATCTATTTTCAGATCTGACCTACGCAAATTGTAGCATGCCTATAGAAATGATGCATCCTTTCAGTAATGAAGATGCAAACTTAGGGGATGCTTTTTATTTCCCCCCTCTTTTTCACTTGGAGTTCAATTCTTTCTGCTCTACAGATTTGGTCCATTATGTAAATACAACACTCATATCAAACACAGACTGAGGACCACTTAAGATGACAATGTTAAATGACTTGCTGAATGTCAAGCAGCTCTTAAAGGAAATACAGGAAAAGTGTGGTCAGAGCTATGTTGCATTCATCATCAAAAGGTGAAAAAAGTTGAAGATAAAGATCATGAAGTCTTCCTTAAAGATACTCTAGTCCAGATGCAATCATAATTAGTCAGATTTTCTAGTAGATTGACAGGAAATCCTCACACTCTAGATCTCAATTTCTGTTTGAAAGCAATACTCTGCTTATCTGGGAAGTTAAGCCTCTTCTCTTGGGTAGAGGGAGTTGGTCTGACCTATCTGAAATGGGTTGCACTTGAACTGAAAAAAATCCTTATCTGTACAAAGAGAGCTAATCACTGCAAAATCTACTCTTTGGGGGTTACAATAATACTACAAACAAACCCTTAGTTATGTCAGTATTCTGGGATTTCTAAGCACTTCGAAGTTGACCTGGATATGCATTCTGGTAATATGCAGAGCCCAGCACAAGCTGAAGCTTTGGAAGCCTCTCTGTCCCCTCACTGCCTTGTTTCTGATATTTGAGCCTTGTTGCAGAGGTTGGAGCGGGAGGAATCCCTCTGGGGGAAGGAGGAATCAGCTGGCCAGCACACTGTGAGAACTGTCAGCAGCATGACTCCTGGGCAACAAAGCTCTTTGGAACCCCGGGTGTGACAATGAAACAGGAATGT
Source organism: Taeniopygia guttata (assembly GCF_048771995.1). Lineage (NCBI taxonomy): Eukaryota > Metazoa > Chordata > Aves > Passeriformes > Estrildidae > Taeniopygia > Taeniopygia guttata. The sequence continues at coordinate 103,420,854 of NC_133024.1, read as the reverse complement.
TGACTTGTAAGTGCAGTGAAGAAGCTGCTGGACTGAAAAATTCATCTCTTTAGGTAAATGGTAATTTCTGTATTAAATATTCTTTTGACTGAACGACTCAATGGCCTTTTCCCCTTTGCTCTTTCACCATTTCATTAGCTATCGTTTTAGGTTTAAACTCATCAATTCTGCCCAATGCACCCATTTTTCCTAAAAACCTGTGTTTCAGAATTACCTCACTGCTAAGGTAACTGTTGGGCACCTGTTTCACTTTGGCAACATTTCACTTTTTACTGTTACAAATGTAAATACATTATTTAGGAATACGCTTTCTATGCGACTGCATTCCAGGTCACAGTGAATCCCCACTAAGCAGAGGTTAACTAATAAATCATGAAGTTATTAATGCATTTAATTCACCTAAAAGGAAAGGGTTACTTATGGCTCAAATTTAACAGGCAAAGAAAACAATAAACAAGGTATGCAGTACAAAAACTGTCAAAACTATGATTTCTTTTTTTTTTTTTTAGCAATCAATTTTAAAAGGATTTAGCTATACTGCTGCAAGCTGTGTGCTTGGCATTAAATCAAACTGGCTATATCTTGTAAGTATAAGATAATTTAGCAGGAAAGTTCTAGAAAGGCCTTTAAGAATTTGTTAGTCAAAGAACTGGTCAGGTTGGAAGGGACCACAGGTCATCTGGTCCAACCTCCCTGCTCAATCAGGGCCATCCCAGAGCACATGGCACAGGATTGTGTCCAGATGGTTTTTTAATTCCTCCACAGAGGGAAACTCCACACTCATCTACAGAGGAAAGTTCTTCCTCATGTTCAGATGGAGCCTCCTGTGTTCCACTTTCTGCCCATTGCCTCTTGTCCTGTTGCTGAGCACCACTGAGAAAATCTGGCTCCATCCTTCTGACACCTTCTGAATGTAATCCTTTGTTGTGCTTTTATACACCCTGAACAATTATTTCAATAATGATAGCAATTCAAAACCAGGACACTGTTAGTGAACAAAGGATAGAATGATGCTGTCAACCAAGAACTAACACTTTTTTTTCGTCTTAGACAGTTGAACGAGCGTCTGGATTATTTTTCTTCACAGGATTTCCAATTACTACAACAATAGCTGAGATGCCATGGCTACACCAAATGTAAAGAAAGCTATGCAAAATAGGAAGGATGGATCTGCAGAACTGGAGAACTGGTGTCAGGAATCTGATGTCCACACCATAGACATTAGATTTTCATTTGTCTCACTTCTAGTCTAGTCCCATGAAATGAACATATTTATATCTGGAGTATCTCTAAGACAGTCCCTGGAGTTTCCAACTTTTGCTTCCAGATTTTGGAAGACAAAGCTGTATCACACTCTGAGTTCAAATCACTTCCCTTAAAATAAGCAATATGGCACCACTAGATGTTTTTGGAGGTCTACCTGGCCTCCAGCTGCCTTTGAAAATCACCACAGACCTCCTGTAGCATGTCTGCTCCCTGTGCCAGGACCCTTGAGGTTCTTTCATGTACTCAGAGGGGTCTCACAATTGCACTGAACACTTTCACAGGAATAACTGAATAAAGAATGGGTCTCTGTAAGTAAAATGGGGAAATAAGGAAGAATAATTGTGATAAACTCACTGTTTCAACAACTTGATGCTTTTTCATATTTTATAGGCCTGGCTGTATGGTGGCAAAGGGTTCTTTTAGAGTACTTCTATCTCTGATTAGAATAATCAAAATTTTTTTATTAACTCTGAAGAAAAGACTGCATAAGCTACTAAAAAAATACTGTGGAGTGATTCAGAAAATAGAGATGTTTATTGAGGAATTTTAATGACCTAAAGTCTCCATACTCTAAATATGATCTGCTTTTCTTTTGGAGGAATATATTTGGATATTAGTGAAGGTCTGGCAAAAGCTGCAGCATGTACCTGAATGGAGTAGTACTAAACTGAATAGAGGTGGGATAAAAATTTTTAGATTAACAGAGAAAAAAGTAAATCTTTTATTAGAGGAAAAGCTAAGACTAAATGCAAAGTCTGTCCCCTTCCAATTAAGCTGTCTGCACATATGTACATTATGGCTTCAGTACTAAGCACACCTCAGCAAAAAGATATCTAAATGAGTTAAATTTTTGTTTAATTATTACCCATATAAGCTTCTCGATTTAACATATTGCTGAATATAAACAACGTTAAAAATCTTCGAACCTGTTTTTCACACTCAAGAATGGAAAGTATGTTGTATCTCAGGAGTTGCAAACCAATTAAACAAAGGAAGAAGAAAACAAATAAAGAGTCCATGTAACAAAAGACAGAAATAAAATCTCAATCAGGGGAAATTAATGAGCAGAATCATGATTTGCTTATACCCATCTCTACCAAGTGAAAAAAAGATGCCTACTGAGAATATAAATAAGACAAATCAAATACCACAGGACGTATCTGAAGAAATTTTATTCTTATCAGATAATGAACTTGTGTTGTGTGATGAGAATGCTAATTAATTCATTTGTAATATAGATAGCAGTAATAAAGATAAAGTGACTCTCCTGGAAAGATGGATCTAATTCTTTGCTAAAGTTAAGCAGAAATTAAAGTGACAGAAAAAACAAAATGTAAAGTCTGATAAAGTCTGATAAAGCCTATAACTTTGAAAGCAAACTTTGATAATATCAATATTGAGATGCTGAGGCAAATATAAGGAGTTAGTATTTTGAATTTTAATTTGTCTCTTAAACTCAAAGATAATGTAATTCACTTAGAATATGATCCTGAATAGTTTTGCTAGAATGAATTTTGCACAAGTATATTTTTAACCTCAGATTTTTTTTGTACACGAAAAATTTATATCACTACCTCTCCTATCCAAAACCTCTCCTTGTTCCTCTGAAACCCATCATGGATAATTATCCATCAGATCAAATTTAGTCAGCTCCATTCTGTACCACTGTAGACAGCATCATCAAATCTGAAGTCTTATTTGATTTTTGTCATTCTAACTTGTCTCATTGATTCTCTCCTCCTTTAATACATCAATGACACAGCATTTTCTGTTAATATAGTTCTAAATTTTACCAAGCTCATATAGTTTTACTTTTCAGTTTACAAACATCTTCATTGTGGTCAACATAAGCTGTCCTTCTAACAACTATTCAGAATACTGCTAATAATTTTTATAGGTCAAAATGATGCTATTTCTCCTCTGTCTGTCTTTCTAATGAGTGATCTTCTCCATCACATAAACAACTGTTTTGGGAAGCATTATTTAAGGGTCAAAATGCCACACTGGTGTTCTCTTACACTTCTCAGCGGGTCAAGGGGAGAAAATGTGATGAGAAGGCTTGTTGGTCAACATAAAGACAGAGAGGTCACTTACCTGTAGACATCTTGGGAAAAAAAATACTCAGTTTGAGGAAAAATTATTTATTTTTTGTAAGCTAAAATAGATTTGAGTGGTAAGAAACAGACACAAAATTTTAAAAAGTGCCCTTCCCCATGCCTCCTTACCCAGCTTACTTTTACTCCTTCACTCTCAGCTCCTCTACATTCCACCTCCTCCCACCCTGTGCAGCACACAGGGAATGAGGAAAGGGGGATTTATGGTAGATCATAAAAATTTTTCTCCTTATTTTTTTAACTCGGTAGCACTACAGTCATGAAATTAACTTCCATTCCTAACTGGATTCATTTTTCATTTTAACCCCTTTAGGGGACATAGTATGTTAAGAAGGACCATAGATTTTTTTTTTTCAGTAAAATAGCAGCTGTCTGGCATCAAGGAGTAGTTTTTTCTTTCAGATTAGGATAGAGGACGAAAAGTAAAACCAGTAGGGTCAATTTTAGGACAACAATGACAGCAAAAAAAAATCATAAAATGACATGTAATTAGTGCACATGTATATAAAAAATAAATAAATTTATATAATTTAAGATCTATAATATTCAGTGATATTTACAAATTATACATGTCCTGCTAAATAACAATTAATTGTTCCATCTATGGAAGAATCTATAAGAAAATACAGCTGTGTTATCTTACTTGATATTGACTATCTGTTAAAAAAAACTGATAGAGAATCCTGATATTTTATATTGGTGCATGCCTAAATTTCTCTATTTTATCACAGCAGTGTTTCTTATTAGTATTGGAATACATATTTATTTATTTCCTTTTTTATGGGGCACTTTTTAGTTAATTGTATTCATAGTCTTTAGAGCCAGCTAAAGTAAAATGAGTGTCTTCAAAATCACTTAGCAAACAAAGACAATAAATAATTCCTGGGTCATGAGTGTATTCAGCAAAAAAGCGTTATTGTGTAACAAATCAAGGGAAAGGGAAAGGGAAAGGGAAAGGGAAAGGGAAAGGGAAAGGGAAAGGGAAAGGGAAAGGGAAAGGGAAAGGGAAAGGGAAAGGGAAAGGGAAAGGGAAAGGGAAAGAGAAAGGGAAAGGGAAACTCCAAGTCACTGGCCAATAAAATAACTGGTGTGGATTGCCCCAGCTCATCCTCATCTTTTCATACTCCCCATTGCAGATGTTCCTCTGAATATTTTTTACACAGTAACAATATGATTTCATCAGGACTGTTGCATTGCAGAATGAGACTGCAGCAGGAACAGATCATTTCAAATGGTTCAGGGATTAATTTGCAGATACAGAAGACAAAAGGGGTGCATGTTGCTGGCCACCTAGACAGTATTTTTTTTTTCCTTATACTATTGCTGATGCTTGCCTTGATACACCTCTGAATGGGATTTTCTAAGCACATAATTTTTAGGCCTATAAAATTAAATCAAGTAAGCAAATATCTAAAGTAAATGAGCTCAGAATTAGCCCTAAAATGAAAATAGTCCCAAAGTTATACTTGGTTTGGTTAGAGTTGCATTAATGCACCCTGATACTTCTGCTGGTGATCTATCTCTATGACTTTTATTTTTAGTCATATTTATTTATCTATTTTAATTGTATATGTCTGACTCTTCCTCATTCATGTGTAGTGAATACTGGGAGGACTGGTCTGTCTTCTGGAGGTACCTACAGGAATCCGTAAAACATCCTGGAGAGTTTATCTGCATTTAAATAGACACAAAATAAAAAGGTTACATCCAAAGTTCTCAGAATTCTTAAAACTCCTGTGATAAACAGTGGACAATGAGGCATTAAAACATGAATAAGAACCCAAAATGTCTTTGTAAGCTTTGTTGTTAGAAGCAGATAAATTATACTATTTTCAGTCCTTTCCTATACACACCACAAGAAAGATAACAATTTCTGAACTTGTTTAAACTAAAATGAAGTTAAAAACTGAGTTTTACTATAAATTATTTCTAATATAAAATATTTTTGCTCATACTAGCAAAGGCATTACCTAATAATATTTAATCTTAACATAATATTAATAAATTTTAAAATAATAATAATATGAAGTCTTAAGATTTAATAAGTAGGTACAAGGCAATTAAATCATAATGTAATCTAATTTTTAAGTTTTCATGAGCGTGTGTAAGGATTTCATAAATCTAGGTCTGCACATGCTTTAGTATTTTTTTGATTGCTCAGAAATGTAAAATAAAACCACTCAGTCAAATGAAGTATGTGATTATCTGCAGTTCATAAAATGAGAGTCCACACAATGGGAACCTTGTCCTCTTCTTTCACAGCAGTCAGGGGCTACTTCTTGCATTCCTACCTTGTTTTCTTACCACTGCAGTGAAATCTGCTGCCTTGTAAAGATCATCTCTACCTACTGGCAATGGCAAAACATGAGAAGAGCTGGATGCAATTTCATAGCATCTGACTGTGGCTGCCAAAGGCCTTTCACCCATCAGCTTGGGAGCAACTGCTTTCAGCACAAGCACAGAGTTCTCACAGTTTCTTGTCTGAGAGATGAAAAAAAAATTAAATTCTTTGGCTAGAGGAGTGACAGTTTTACAAGGCTGAAATAAACAATTGTAAACATAATGATGATTATCTATTGAGCCAGAAAATTTGCACTGATCAATACAGTAATTGGACTACAACACAAATATCAAAAGAGCATTCATGCTTTTGCAAAAGAAGGTAAGAGTTCAGGCCATCTCATATAAGAATACCATGCTTTATGTATCCACCCCTTCTTTCTTTTCAGTGACATTCTACTGGAACATGTTTCTTTCTTAGCACAGCCTGGCCTATTATCAAAAAACAGTGTGTAATACACATGTTCATGGTTTGGTACTGATTGAGGTTAATTAGTGGTTCTTCTTACATAGATGTCTGGAATTATAACAAAAGGTTCAAAACCTACAATTAACAGTGGCAAGTAACCTATAATTTTTTTTTCCAACTCCTCTGCTGATTCTGATTATTATCCACTGCACATTTGATTTCTTGCCATTTTCTTTGACCTCTTCACAGCAGAGATGAAAATTTCATTGTTTAGGTAAGAGAAGTGCCATGTAGTTTTGTTACCACCAGAGACACAACACGTTAACCTCTCACAGTCAGTTTAGGAGTACAACCCTACCAAGTCATAGACTATTAATCATAATTCTTTATCAATTGCATTGCATTAAATGTGTTTGAATTTAGATGCCCTGACATTCATAACTGTCAAATAAAAAAGGTATTTTAATCACAGAGCTAGGTCTGCAGAATTAAGTTTAAAGCTAGTATACACATTTTATCCCTATTTCTCTATTTTCTTCTCAATTTCTCTATTAAGTATTCTGAAAGAAAAATTATTTAGGAGAAAATTATTTATGCTGCATTTGCTGCAATATTCTCCATGGACAATATCCTGAGGAACCATTCTCCCATGAGTATATACTCATATAAATTTTCCTGAAATTTAAGCTAGAGATCTCTAAGGTAAATCTGAACCTTGACTGGCTTTGGAAGCTTAAGTTTGGCAACCAAGACTGGTGTGCTGGATTCAGTGTCTCATTTCAACTTCTGTTAATGCTTGAAATCTGCAAAATATTCAGAGAACATTGAGATATTAAAGTTACATCTAGTTAAAACAGAAGTAAAAAAGGATCATTGAATCCTTTCAAGCTCATGCTGTCAGGTAGTCTGCATGTCACTCTCCAAAATGCACATTTCAAAAAAATGGAAGGTTACACTACTCATCTCTGAAGGGAGTTTAAACAATACATGGCACTGACATTTGTCCACTAAAGCCCATTCAGTCTTTTTCAATCTTTTCAATAAGGGCCAAGCAGTCAGAATTTTCTCCTGTCAATCACAAAATTATATTCTGTTATGCTGTACCAGAAAGTGTTCACAGCAGGGTAGAGTTCACAGAAGATGTCTCAAAATTCTGCCCATGGTCTCGAGCTTGCAAGAAATATATACAAATACACATACACCAAGTTATACTAACATAGTTCCTCCTTTATTAGCTAAAGTCTATAGTCTACATCACTGGTTATTGGTCAGGGGAATTATCATAAATATTTCAGACATGTGACACAATGGATCCACAACAAAGATCCTCAGACCCTTCTCACAGTGAAAGAGAAATGGCTTAGATCCCGTTGCTGTATCCCTGCTTAACTGAAGTTGCTGTATGGATGAAAGCAACCCCTTGCCTGATATGGAATCCAGTGGGCACCCCCTGGGAGTCTCTGCACTTCTTCACCTTCTTGTGTGACTTTCAGCCATACAGCTTGACCTCATGGTGAGCTGGACTCCTGAGCCAGCATCCAACCCAGGCCCTTGGTTTGCTGGTTAAATTGTGAACCATGTGCAGAACCCTGCTGCAGTTCTGTGAGTATTCTGTGATTTGTTGACAGGCTGTCACAAGCGTAGACTCTCAGGAGCCAGTGGTTTATTTCAGGCAGTCCATACACATGAGGAAAGTTATTGACAGTATGCTCCTCAGACATTACTGACAGGGGACCTTCATCTTCCAATAGTAATGAAATGAGTCATTCTGATTCAGAAATAGGAAAACAGAGTCATAGCCTCAGAATTATGTCTTTGAGTTATTGAGAAAACAGCCATTGTAAAAAGGACTTTAAAAATTCTGGGAGTCAATCTCTTTTCTTTTAAAAATTTGAATATTTCCATACCCAAATGATTAGCTGCCTATACATGTTCTAAATTAAGCATATAAACACTGTTATGCCAGCCATATGGTAGCTCTTAACACATAATGCTTCCTACCTCTAAGACAACTTTGTGTGCATTTATTTGGAAGCCAAATAAAGTGTTCAATTTTTGTCAGTTAATGTAGGGAGAGCAACTAAAACAAGAGTTCATTGATGATAACTGTATCCTTTGTTAGTTGCAGACTATTTTGAATCTGCTGATATGCCTGTCCTTCCTACTGATTCTTAAATAAGAGGTGTTCTCCAGCATGCCACATTAACTCCTAGAATAGCTCCGGTGATGTCAACAAAGAGGTACTGGAAGATACCTCAATGAACAAATGGAATTTTGATGGGCATAATGCAAAGTTCTCTTTAAAAAATTACAATTTTGAAAAAGGAAGCCAAAACACTATGTCAATTTTTAAAATTATACTCTCTGTAATTCTACTGCTTTTCAAGTTCTTCACAGTCTTTATCACAAGCAACTCAAGCACTTGTAGATGTCATGAAGATTGACGCCTTCCTGTCAGTATTTACCAGTTTAAAGATAATCTATCTTTGCTTTATATTTTGTCTCTTCCTTGTTTTTATGGCTGTACTTTGATTTTCTTCTCCACTTCCTAAATTTATTGAATAAACTTACCAGAGATATTTGTAGGACTTTGTGAATGTTCAATTACCTTATATCATCTTTTTTTCCTGACAGTTTGTTTTTTTTTTTTTTTTTTGGTTTTTTTTTTTGGCACAATCATAATTTTTTAAAAGATTTGGCAAAAGTTTGTTTTGAAAAAGTGCATTTTATCTTATTGTTTCAAACTGCCCATCATCATTGTATGATCCGTAAGTTAAAAAACCTCTCAGGACTGAAGCTTGGAATGCCAGTTACTGCACAACATTTTCATCTCATATAAATATGAGATTCATAAACATAAATATTCTGCCAAAATTGCATAAAACCTAAATCTTCTAATTTCTATTTTAGGACATGAGGGCAGTTTAGGTATAAAAGGTAAATTCAATCTGTGAAGCACAGTGGTGTCTCCATTCCTGCCTCCATGAATCAACTTTCCATTTCCCTCCTCATGCAGAAGACATTTAGATGTTTTGTGCAAAGTGAAACAACTTCAACCGAGCACTGGAATCTGGCTGTCCTGGTAGGCAGAAAGAGCAGGAGCTGGAGGATTTGGATGGCCTTTAACTCCTCAGCCAGGGCATGGATTTGCTGCTGGCAAATGCTTTTGATCGGTAAAGGTTATCTCTAGGCTGAGTACTCATTAGGCTTTCAGGAAAAGTAGAAAATTCTGTAAATTACATTGAATTTCAGGCAATCTGAACTTGTCTCCCAGTTCCTTGCTTAAAAAAATTTCTTAAAGAAATACATATACTCATGAAATATATATAATCATGAAAAGCTTATATTTAATGTCTTTGGAGACTACGACTCTTATGTTTCTATTGAGCATTCCTTTGTCCCTTCCCCCTGCTACAAACGCCAAATCTCTGTCTCTCAGAAAATCGTTGCCATTCTTAAGCTGAACACCTCTTAACATAGGTTGGAAACACAAATGTAGAAGCAATCTTCCCCATATGACTGCTTGCCTTAACAAAGTTTTTGGAACAAGTATTTGGGTTTAATTTTACACTAGAAGAAGCCATTGCTCTAGTGCTCTGATATTGGTCTGCGATAAGAAAGAAATATACATAGTAAAAGTAATGTTTTGGGGTTTAATGCACTCCTTTTCTAAACTATTTGATGTAAAAGTAACCATGGATGAACACTGGTAAAATAGTTGCCTTTTCAGTTGCTCAGATATTGGGCAATAAATTCGTCAGCTAAAACATATATAAATATGACAAAATAGATCAAAGCAATACTTCAGACTGTTAATAAAAATTCTAAATTGCATTTTGGAAGAAGTAAGTCTTCACAGAGATGTTTATATGTTCTAGTTTGTTCCCACATAAGCAGATGGAGTTTGAAAAGAAAAATTTTTCTTGCCCTAATGCCAGATATACATATACACACCTGTTGCTAAGTGGAAGTGGGAGGGAATTCCTCTAGGATTACTCTGCAACTTAAGTGTTCAACTCAAAGGATCCTTGAAAGTGTAGACATATAAATAAAAAATAAGTCCCTACCAGTTGTACATGAGGAAAATCCATTCAAATATATTGGACAGGAAGTTTTCAGTCAGTAACATTATGTAAAACCAGGAAAAATTTTAGCAAATTTTAGTGAAATAATCAAGACACAATATTATGCGTTAAAAAAAAAAAAAAATTCTAGAGAAAAACTACATTGATTAGAAAAGGTTCTTGTTATGAGACCAGACAAGTGATTTTTGATTTTTGCCTACAAAATAGTGTTGGTAGTGGATCCTCAGCCTCACCTGTTTCGCTCAATACATTCATTCCTTTTCGTCTGTGCTGTATCCTAATGCGGACACACCTTTTCTCTTCCTTCTCCCTTCCTCTTCCTTCTGAATTAATAAAATGGGAAATTAACCTGAGAAACAGGTTTTTCCCTATAGAGGTAACAAAATCTTTGAGAAGCTAGATATGCTAGAAGAAGCATATCTAGCTTTGAGAAGCTAGATATGTATTCAAGTTTGTTTGTTGAAGATACATTTCCTTAGAAAACAACTTAAACTCTTTTATCTTTAAGAGCTGCATTGGTCCTCGCCAGAATTTTCATTGCCTTCTTACTCCTCCTACTTCCCCCAGTAATTTTTGTTCATGAGCTGGAAATTTCTCAGATCTGCACATAATTGTTGATGCACAGATAAAAAAAAAAAGTCACACTCAAATAGAAGAGCATAAGCCACACCAAGTGTCTCAGAAGGTATGTGACAAGGTCAGTGTAGGGTTACTACACTTGCCAAAACACACTGGAGACAGAGGAGCTCTCTGCCTTAATTAACAGAGAGATTGCTGTTTCCATGTTTGGGTGTCTTTACTCTGTGATTGCACATGTGCTTTTGATAAGGCAAGAGATTGCAGTTTTGTTTTGTGTAGTCTGATTGCTACAAGTAATGGTGGCCTTAAATACCTTTCCATACTCTCTCACTTGACTGAACACAAATCATACTTAAACAAATGTATGGAATAAAGCTTTATTTAACTCCTCTGTTAAATCAACCTGCTTGCTAGGCTTGAATAATATGAGGAAATTTTATGTCCTGAAATTATGCAGAGGTAACTTTCATATAAAGTACAACATTTTTTTCTTTATCTACATCATATGAAGATCAATTCACCCACTTTGAGGAAAACCAACAAAACCTCCAACTTTGCAATTAAAAGTAAACTTTCAGGAAAAAAATTCTTTTCCTGGACATGAACTTCAGTGCAATTTTCAGTCTTAGAACAAATGCACCCAGCTGAATCCCCTTCTCTCAAGACTCTTCCAGGATCTCTGCCTTAGTACCATGGCCTGTTGCATTCTACTCCACCTTCTCCATGGGACAGAGGGTCCATTTATACTACAACTCCAATGACATACTCACCTGCACTGCTATTTCATACCTTCATTGTATTTAGAACTTTTAATGGGGGGGAGGGGGGAAGAAAGGGAATGACTTTATATTGTTTATTAAAAAAAGGAAATACCTTAAAACTACACCACAGTTCACACAGTAGTACCATGTCTCTCCACACATGATAAAGTAGCTTTCCATGATTATTAATACTATATGTCCAGTGATTAGATTTTTAATTGCAAATTTCAGATAAAATTCACATCAGAAATATTCTGTGTTCAATAAAAGGCAGTCTATTGTGTCTCTAGCCTGTTTGTGTAACATGCTGCACTTTAATAAACATTTCTGTCCACAGAATTGGTGCAGTTTGCATTGTCTAAGCTGTAGGGAATGCAGTAGAACACATTTGCAAGGAAGATTTGTTACTTAAACTATGCATCTGTGGCTCAGAGTGTGAATATAGTAAATCATTTCAGTAAAGAGGTGTTGTCTTTGGGCAGCACTCGAGTTCTGTTTGCACTGAATATTACATAATAGCAATATGCATACTATTTTTTTCCTTCCTCCATTTTTTCTCTACTCTGCAACAAAGGTGATTCTTCAGCTCACTGTCATCTGCCTCCAGTCTTTGAAAAAAATCTGAAACTTCACACAAGATAAAAAATAAAAGGCAGATGGAGGCAGAAACATGATTTTACATTGCTCCCCCTTTTAAAGAATTCTTTTATTAATAAAACAAGACTGAGCATAAATAAATAATAAAACAGGGCATAATTATGTCATTTTAGTTATGTTTTGTTCTTGTCATGCACTTCAAATGGATAATTCTTAATACAAACAATTGTTATTTTATTGTATGCTATTATTTATCACCCTTTTCTTCACTAAATATATTAGAAAGAGAAGCACATACTGTGAAAGTATCTGCAAAGGTGCCTTGACGAGCTCATTCAGCAGATCAAAGAAGCAACCTTGAAAAGACTTTTCATATAACTGTTGTAGCTACAAGACTTTTTGTGGTGATGATTTTGAAATTTATGGATTTGAATAAGAAATAAAATCATATTCAAGGCTTCCCAAAATGTTGAAGTGTTTCTATGATTTTGAAATGCAACAGGTAACAGTAAAAAATCTGATATTAACTTTTAACCAGGTTTTTTGCTATTACCTATAAATACTCAATATTGTTCCTATACCCAGATGCCCAGGAAAGATCATTTTGGTTTGAGGTCCAACTAATACAATGACTATGTCCATTTTGATTAATATCATAAAACTATTGATGAATAACCATGCACCATTATGTATGTACTTTAGATAAAGCACTTAAAATAAGCAATTAACCAATTTCTTCCCATTGACAGAAATGGAAGTCCAGATAGATAGTTCCCATATAAAATGACTACATTCAGTCAGATGAATGTCATTTCAGCTGTTCAGACATGGATTCTTGGTGCCACATTGTAGCTCAGGATTCTGGGATCTGACACACCAGCTTCTGTAGCCTGACAAGCCTCTTTTCAAAAAATAATAGCTGGCATTCATTCACCTTGTTCAAACAGAAAAAATAAAAGCATGTAGCAAATCCATGTGTATATTATTAATCTTTTGCAAGTCCATGTAAATGCTGTTTATATGTCACCAAAAAAAAGAAAAAAAAAGTAAGACATCTACCACCTTTGGCTCATGGTGCTTCAACTACTTGCTCTGTTAGCAGACTGCTACTGACTTCAAAGACTGATGATTATGCAGCTACTGATGGAGAGCCTCAGCAGAAGGAAGGAGGACTGTGGGAGTACAGGCAATTAGCAAATGTTTTCACAGTCACCAAAGAGGGTGAGAGCAGTATCTGAAGTTTACACTGCATTATATTACATTACATTGAGGCTTAAATGAATGCCACCAGTGCTGTTTACATAGTGCTTTTGTGGATAATTTTTCTGGGGTTGTTGGGTTTTGGTTTGTTTTTTGCTTTGTTTTGGGTTTTGTTTTTTTTTTCAGCAGCTAGTAAAGTGTTAATTCTCACTGTATTTTGGCAAAATCACAGGCAGGTGTGATAAAAGCTGCTTTTCAGCTGCCTGCTGATAAATATTATCAAACATCTGATAAATAAAATTTTACAACATATATGCATTTTTTAAAACTGATCAGCTGTGATTTGGCAACAGGTAAAGCAGGAAAAAAAAACAGAGTAAGTCTAAGAAATTCATGTGCCCAAAATTTAATATACATAAAAGCAAAACTTTTTTGGAAAATAAAATCTATATAAAGCTTTAAATACCTAGGAAAGACCTTAGACTTTGATTACACTGAATATTTAACTAAGCACAGACAATTCCTGATCTGAAAGGTTAATATAAATTTCAAAATTTGAGAAGAGCCAAAGCACAGATTCAGGAAGCTGACAATCAGATTCCTTTTACAAAGATGGGACAACACCTGGATGTGTTTAACTTGTAAACATACGTAAGCATATGTTTACAGACCTTATGTTTACACCTTGCAAACATAAGACTACACCAAACTAGTGCATCAGCTTTTCTCCCCTGTGCCTCTCTTGTCTGGAAACCCAGAGAAAGTGTGTACCTGCTGCTCCTCACTCTATCAAACTGAAACCAAATACTTAATCAAGTCTCCATTTAAATAACTGTTTTCTAACACATCATAGCATTATATAGGAACCTGTATTCCAGCTGTATGATATGCATGTTTTATTTTGCACTTCAGGAAACTACAGATGTCTTTGTCCTCAATCACAGAATCAGAGAATGACAGAATATGCTGAGTTGGAAGGAACTCACAAGGACAATCGAATACAGCTCATGGCCCTGCACAGCACCAACCTTCTTGCTCTGAAGAACAGTTGCCAAAATTTCAATGTTTGAGTCTCAAGCATTTTCTTAATTCAGACTCCACTGAAGTGGAAGCACATTGGGACTTTATAATGATGAGAGGTGACAGGAATAACGCAAAAACCAGGATATAAATAGATCTTTTATTGGTTTTTCCTGATAGAAAAGCAAGAGCTATAATGGCAATGCTATCATGTATTCTCTCTACCATGTTTTCCTCTCTCATCTGACTGAAATAACTTTTAGGTTCCTGGAGAAAAACCAAAATATAATAGGAACATTTCAGTGAGAGAGATTGTGGAAAAATACTGAAAGACAAAACTCAGCAAGTAGAAGTGCCGTGTTGGCGATAGTTCAGCAGAAACAAACTTTCTGTAAACCTTAGGGGCAGGCACTTTGAGGGAACATGGTGTACTGCCCTGGGAGAGGCAGGAAATGAGGATGGAGTGCCACTGAGGAATTGTGGTCATGTTCTGTTTAAATCAAGGCAGGTAATAGGAATTAAACCAAAGGAATGATCTAAGCAGCAATAAAAAGCTGAGCCATGTTTCATCAACTCGAAAATATATTTGAATTTTTATGCCCCAGTTATGTTAATGAAATAAAAACCTGCGCATGCTTTACAAATAATTACTAAAGTCAGTCAAACTCCACCTAATTTTGACATTTTCTCTTCACTCTCAAAGAAAACAATATAAATCTAATTCAAGGAGAAAAGAAGGTCAGAGAGTCTACTTCTGTGTACTGGAGGTCAAAAGGATATACCCATCTCCTCCCCTACAAGAATGCCTTTTGGATAAGCTTTATTCTGCAGTAATATCATTGCTTATGATTTCTGATATCAGTGGATTTATCAATGGCAATTTCTGAACCTAATCCTGTCATACTAATCAATGAATTGCAGTAGTTGTGAATATTAAATCCTAATGAATGTGCCCAGGCTTATAGTGGAACTCATGCTATTTGTGCATCTGGGACTGCAAATGTGCCCAGACTTATTGTGTCAATACCACACAATTTTTTTTTTAATTTGTGATCATGAGAGTTCTAATGAGACCAGACTTGGAATGCCAAATTTGTTAACCCACAATATTATCTGTGAAGTTTTCCTGGGCTCTTGGACAGACAGAAAATACAAGTAAGAAGGGGAAGACTCAGCTCTCCCTTGTCTGGCTGTGTTTGCCATTTACCAATAAAAATATGGGGGACTCCCTTTCCTAAATTTTTACAAGAAGGAGGTGCAGTGGTAACAGTGTGGTTCAACAACTGATTTTTTCTCTCCATGAGAAATATGTGTTAAGCAAGTTCCTATGCAGTTAAAATAGTTTTGCTAGAAAATTACAGACATGCTAATATTTCAGAAGATTTTTGTATGTTATGAAAATTTCCTATTCTACTAATTCTGTTTGTATACAATTGCATTTGCTGTTGAAATATATTCAATTATAAGGCTATTGAAACAGAGCTTTCCTTTTCTCATCACCAGAGACATCTTCAGGACTCCAGTCCATCAAAGGCAGAGCACAACATGAGACCTTGTAGCCTCAGCAAGCAGAGAAGTTGGGAAAATGTAGAGAAAAAATTGATCACGAGTAAAGAGTTTCAGGATAAATTTAAATTTGCATTTAAAAATAAAAAATTGTCACTTTTCTTGGAAAATTGACTTTATTTTCTTTAATATATACAGCTCACATGCAGCATCCATAGGAGAAATGTGTGAGATAATGAGACAATTAAAAAAATCTTTTGCTGTGTCTTATGACAAAAACTATTGAACACAAAATGCAGAGATGCATAAGCTGGCTTGAGACAGTATTTTAAAGTAAAGGACTGTAGGGTTTATTTCCAGTGCTGTCAGGTTACAAAGCCAGTTTCAAGGAACATGCTTTTTATTGCCAGTTTTGAAACAATAGAAGTCTCAATGGTTAATGAAAGTGTCTAAATAATGTGGCTCAGTATAAATTTGCTGTACAAAATCAAAGGCAGAACAATCAGTTAATACTGAATGTTGAGGGAGCTATGATTCTAATGGTTCTCTGAAAAAGAAAAAATGCAAATTCAAGGAATAATTTATTATTTCTTTCCAGCTAGTCTTGACCTTGTAATCTAATGTTAAATCATAGCTGTGTAGCAAATCCCTTTTCTCTTTCCTTTTCTTGGAAAGGAAACATTAAGGCAATAGAGATTTGTGCAAAGTCTTTCCTTTAGGACCATCTTTGTCTCCAATCACAAAATCACAGGATGATTGAGATGGACTTCTATCTCTGAGGATCATCTGATCTTAACTACTCTGCTCAAGAAGAGTTTCCTAGAGCCAGTTGCTCCAGATCCTGTCCAGACAGTTTTCGAATATCCTCAAGGATGGAGACAACAACCCTGGGCAACTTGTGTCACTGCTCTGTTACTCAAATTATGCAAAAATGTTCCCCGATATTCAAAAAGAGCCTCATGTGTTTCATTTTGTGCTTATTGTCTTTTTAAAACTTCTTTAAAAATTTAAATACAATACTTTGGGATGGGATTAAAGGAAGAAAAATTCCTCAAAATTACAGTAACTCACAAGAGTGTTTTCAAACAATTATCAATTCATTCCTTTTTTTTTTTTAATAGAATATATTTCTGCCTTTTTTGCCATCTCTTAAAGTTTTTGGTTCCATATAAATAAACTTCTGAAGCCTGCCAGACTGGAAAATCTTTGCAGGAATTTATATTTTATATTGAAATGGCATCAAAAGACATTGAAGTCCAAGCATTTTCCAAGCATATTTCCCTGATGCTCAATGAGACAAATAGGTTTAATATGTCCCTAATGTCACTCCAGTGACATCTGTAGAGTTCAGAAAGGATTAGTTTAATCCACTTAATATTATTGTTGAAAATAAAACAGAAATGAACCAAAAAAGGATTTATCTTAGAAACTCACAAAAACTCTATGCAAAGTAGACATTTAAAAACAATAATGTCCCTGAAATAAATGCATATCTGATAAATCTGAACTTTTGCTAAAATCTTTATCTAACATTTATGTCAAGAGTACTAGAGCATTGGAGGAAGACAAGCAGTGGTAAAACCAGATGTAGATGGCTTTTCTGGGATTTGAGATTAATTGTAAATCAAATCTGAATCATTCTCTCTAAGATGGCTAATTTTGCAGCTGTGCTTGGATTTGGCCATTGAAGTAACATTAAAAATTATTTATGTGAGTTCCTTGAGCCCACAATTTTGAGTGTATATATTTTCAAGAGAATAGTTATAACATAATATTTTATTCCCATGATTACCTGAGGTAAAAGTTGATGGGAAGCTCCTAATAAATATATGTTTTATAGTAATATCATGCATCCTTTCAGCTGACTCCAGTAGTTAGGTAATATTGCTTTCAGGGATTATAGATATCAGTAAAAATACCTAAGCTCTATTTAAATTAAGTCGATTTTTTTTCCTAGCGCTTTCAGTGAAAAATAGTAAGCACTCAACTGAGCAAGGGGGCAGAGAAGAGAAAGGAGTTTAAGAAGTAAAATGGACAATTAATCTTTTTTTTTTTTAATGCTTAACTGAATTGCACAGCTTCTGTCATGACACCTCATTTGCAAATACTTATCGATCCTACTGTAAATAACCACAAAACAGGAGCAAGTTTTCAAAATTATTTACACATATATTGAAATTATATACATTGATTATTTTAATGCAAATTATCTTTATTTGTTTGAAAAAATGCAGAATATTCTTGGGCTCCAGTGCAATTGGAATAGTGACAAACACAAAAGATAAAATCTCCTTTTTAGGCCTTCTCTAGAAAAGTATAATACTCAGCTCTTGAAAACAACCACAAAATACAGCACAAAGAAAGGTAAAGTGAAAATATTACACATATTTTAAAATAGTCTCTTGCTTGTGAATTTTTCATCAGATTAGGAGCTCTGTTCATTCACTGTCCCTAAAACACTTAGTGTTAAGTATTCAGAACCTTTATCATAGATTACATGTACATGACAGGCAGTCAAAATCCTGTCTTCAGATAAATGAACGCATTTTATCTGGCAGAGGCTGGGACTGGAGGCTCCATGCAGTTCCTGTGCTTCTTGTTATTGCTGCAGTGTGATGAGTTACACAAGTACAGGAAAGGGCTTATGTCTTTTTTTTCAATTGCATTAGAAGCATCTGATCTCATTTCAGGACCCTCAATAAACCTGCTGCATTGTAGACCCATTTTACCCACAGCGAAACCCTTCCTCCTTTATATTTTTTTTCTAAATAAAATGGAAATAAATTCTTATCTATTCTCATCCTTTTCTCCTTTCCCCCTTGCAAAATAGGACAGAAATATTAATCGTACTCTTCAAGCAGGATAGCAGAGCTCCCCCGAGGCAGAAGACAGGAGCACATCACAGAGGCTGATCAGTGCCAGGCAGGAGCAGAGCTGAGCCTTGCAGAGCTTGGCGAGCAGTGCAGTTTCCTTGCACAGTACAGCAGACAGTCTCTAGCAAACTAGACCACATCATGCTTGCAGCCACACATAATAGAAGTCTTAGAAGTCAAAAGTAAGAGGAAATAGTTGCAGCTGAAAACACAAAAGAATTTTATCAAATCCTACACACAGAATAAATAAAAAGACAGAACTTTCCGAGAAGGTTAGTGTCAGTTTTTCCAAATCTAGAAAGTGCAGTGTCATTTTCAGAAGCCATGTAAACAAATATCACAGGTTCCCTCCAGAAGAACCTCATTATGTCCTTTGCTACCCTCATCACCCCATTCTGCTGGATGTTCTCATTCTATGGGGTCAGTGGGAAAACCCACCAGAGGACCATTCTGCAGAGGGACCAGAGAGGAATGGGAGACACATTCCTTACAGTGCCTTTGAAGAACAGTGAATAACGAGGAGTCCCTACTTGAGGAAGGAATTGAAAACTCGCCCTTCATAAGAAAGTGCTGTGCCACACTGCAGGATTATGTTAGCCATGGGAGGAGTGATCTTACATGTCAGCAAGAGCTGTAAAGTTGTTTGTCATCTATAAGGATCAGTCCTGTGGAGGCATGGCCTCATTCCATCACATATATGTGATCAGATGTTGACACTGTTGAAGCAGAGATGGAAATGAAAAAACTCGATTCAGAAGGCAAAAGAATATTCTTTATTAGGAAGTAGCTGTTGGAATTTGTGGGTATTGGTGATTTTGAGATTGTAGAAAGTCTCTGTCTTTTTTCTTTGTTGCTAAAGAAGAAGCTATAATTCGTTTGTGCTGTTTTTAAGGTTGTTTATTCTTGCTTATTTATAACATGTTCTGCTGCTCTGCTGCAGGTCTGTCTTGCAGGGTAGTGTGTGGGGCTCTGCCCTCAGTGGGATGTTATAAACATTATATACTAGAAATTATGTGTGCTATATTTATAATAATGTGCTAATATTTGTCACTTACGTTAAACGGTGTGTCTCCAGCTTAAACTAATAGAAAAATGCTAACACTATAGTGAAACATGGAGGGTATGAAGAAGGAGGAAAAGGACAAGACACACTTAATTCTTTTATCTTGTCTCTTCTGAACTCTTAATTTAGAAACTTAAAATTTTACTTTTGCACTCGTGTCACTTTTAATTATTACTCTTATTAAACACTTAGAGTTTGTAATTTATCTTGTAAGATTGAAAATTCTCCTCTATGGACAGAGATCACAGACAGTGTCTCTGGGGGCTCTGTCCAGGGGGGTTCCTGACCCCCTGCCAGGGTCTCAGACCTGCTAGGGCAGCTAGAGAGAAGCCCTGGATTCTCACAAGTAGCATCCTTTTTTATAGCCAGGATCACTAAGGTGAAATATGATTGGCCTCAATTGAAAACCTTTCATACCATTGTTGCCCTATGAATAGCACACTGTGGTAGAACATATCTATAAACAATATAAACAAAAAGAGAGATAATAATTGTTTTCATTCCTTCTCCTAACTTTCCCAGGCTAGGCCTGGGAGAATTCTCTCTCTTTTCTCTCTGACTGAACTGAGAATATCCACAAGATGTTGCAGATAATGCTGATAAGCACCAGAGTCTGGCCTATTTTATGTCCTCGTAATGCTTTTGTCTCCAGGGAGCTCAAAGAGTTAAATGAGACACTCCCCAGCTAAAATCCTTACATGACCTTTGATTTTGAATTTGAACGTTAAATTCATGAGGCTGGGTTCACAGCTATAAGAAGCTGTAGTTTCCATGCAGATAAATCTTCCCCAAAGAAATTTTTATTCGTGGTGTGTAATTGGATATTTTATTTTTCTGAGAAAACTAAAATCTTTAATTTCTAAAAAGGCTCTGCAGAACGTTCCCTCTTCAAGCAAGTACACTGACAGACAGACACACTTCATCAATTCCTTATGATAATATGGGTAGGTCCTTTTCCTGGATTTAAATGTGATATAAATTTTAGGTTTCTTACTGCAATCCTATCAACATACTTTCATAAAAAAGGAGTTAGACTTTTGCTAAGCAAATGTGATGAAACAGTTTCTTTGGGTGATGCTGCTCTGTGTGCTTTGAGTAAGAAACATGTCAGTGCATTTAATAGCTTTGTCTGCTTGATACACACAGATACATCTTAGGTTTTCTGTAAAGAAGGACCATTATTTTTTCACTCTGGATGACATTGGGCTATTTAGAAGCAGTTGGCTGCAAAAGAGGCTAAGAACTGTGTCTGGTGTGTGAAAAGGAAGTGAAAAGTTTTAGACTCAAAGAAGAAAATTATTTCTTTCTTCTAAAATACATAATACATGTCCCACAGAAGTTTTGATGTTAACAGCATATCTTACTGGTTATCCATTAAATCGGGCTTAGTCTGTTTTAAGTTAACTATTTTTAGTTAAAAGTGTATATGCAATTGAAGAGTGATATAAAACATTTATGCAAACAGAAATCTGCCATATAATTCACTCACTGTGCAGCTTCACTAAAAAGTGGCCTAAACAGTTTAAAACAGGGAAAGACTGTCTCATGGATTTTACAGGTACTAGAGCTCTCAAAGGAAGCCTTAAGGTTCAGGGCATCAAGGCATTTCAAAATGAAGTGCCTTATGGAAAATGAATAACGTGGCACCAATAATGATCTGCATAAAGAAGTATCATTGGTGCAGCTTTACACAGTCTCCTCAGTCTCTCAATGTGTAAAAAGGAGTTCACTTTGTGCTTCAGAGAGTCTTAAAAGATGCACTGGGTTGAAGAAACCCAAAATAAAAATGTCGATGTCATGGCACAGCGATTTATTTACATTACTGATATTGCTTCTCTCATCTTTGTGAGAGCTGAGAAAACTACTCTGGATGAAACATAGGTTCACAATTTCCCATTTGGGGTTGTAATGATTTTTTAATGATAGTTTGAAATTTGGCTGCACAGTCAAAGGTGATACCTACTACCAAAACAAATGAGAACACTGGTGATTCTGCTGCTGGGGTGCCTGCCTTTAGTGGTGATAAGTGGTAGAAATTACCTGTGCTGTGCTGTGATGACAAGGACTGTATAATCCCTCAATTATTTTGTTATCCATGGAGAGGTAGCCTGCTGTCTTTCATCCAGCATTAATCTCTGTGATGCTAAAGAATGAACCTGTTGAAAACAAAATGCAGTACCTCAAAAAATTCACCTTGAGTAATTAATGAAAATCCAGATTTTGCAACACAAAACTGTTTGAAGGTCTGGAAGAGGGAGGCTGTAAGACAGAAATGTTTGGTCATTACAGTCATAGGAAAAGGATGAATTTTGACAGCAGCTAGCAAAGATATTTTCTGTAATACTTTTTCTTTCTTCTTTTATGTATAAGGTCGAAGGGCTAAATGCCACCCTGTTTCTGTGTAGTTTGAACAGTCAAAGGCAAAATAAAAATAGTCTTTTTGTGACTTCCTTAATAATAACAAAGTAGGTTTTGAGGATTCTTGGCAACCAGTCCTCAAATCAGTTTTCTGGTGTGTTCAGACTTCATAGAAGACTCTCTGTAAAGTCAGTTTCAAAATAAACATTTTAATTCTTTTAAATGAGCAATGCATGCTAAGGTCTTAAGCAAGGAATTTGGCAATTAGGGTACAAAGCAGAAACATTTTTCATGAAATTCAGGAAGAGAGAAAATTATCTGAACATTGCTTCAGTGTGGGATGTCACACAGCCCAAAAAGAAGGAACAAGTGAATAAGTGTGTTAAAAGGCAAATGATGTTTGTTCAACCTCAAGACAGAAAAAAGCAGTACATATAGATTTAATGATAGAAGAATATGTTTCGTAAATATTTTCCTTTCTTGTATATAATATATTAAAATATTTTTCCCTTGTATGTTTTAAGTGATAAAACTGACTCAAAATATTCTCACACATAAGCTCTCATACCACACTTCTAGGCACAGCAAAATCATCGTGCAATGGAAAATTCCTTGAATGTCTCTCACCATACAGATAGTTGGGCTTCCAAGAATATACAGAATGATCTACCACTAAATTGCAGATGTTTTATTGCAAATAAAGTCATAAATTGTCAGTTATAGAAAGATACATTTTTTGTCAAGGATGTTGCCAAGTGTCTTTGGCAAGGAGTGTGGTAGTAAGCAGGAAAGAGCTGGGACACTGCACTAAAGATGCACTGAGTGTCCCTCTAACTCTCATTATATTAGGAAAAGGTGGGTATCTTTTCTCTTCCTTATGTAGACACGCCTGGACATCTTACAGGACACTGATTTGGGTGGTAAGGCTTCTTTTCAAGTCAATATCCAGCAAGAATTAAGGTCACTTGTATTTTGGAAGACCACCACTACTAAGATATTGGTTATTCTGTGCTTTGAGCTGCAGGATGCTCTCTCTCATTTTGGCCAGGATATTCCATTATGAGGCAAAATTCTAGTCATTGGAAGGGGCATATTCTTGGAAACATACTAAATAGCAGCTAAAAATTCGCAGCATTTACCCCCAAAAATATCTTGGTGAAAATATCTGGTCCCTTCTCATGCAGGATTTTGACCTCATTTTCTGTCAGTGTCTTTGCAATTCCTTGGAAGAGAGTCACACCATGAATTTATTTACATGGATGTAAATAAATTATAGCGATGATGGCATTATTATCCTGCCCTCCAATCAAACTGTGTTATGGTCAGTAGAGAAGCAGACTGCTTCTTCTACTCTCTGTGTAATATGAAAATTTCCCCTGGCTGTCTGAGATGATAAAATTTGTTTTAAATTTAGAGGAAATTGAGATAACAGAGGCAGGATTGCTAGTGCTCAGAGAGAACAAAAAGCTAACCACAGCAACACAGTGGAGGTTCAAAAATAGAAATAACTCCTAGAGCTGGACAAGAGTCAGTGAAAGTCATCCAAAGATGAGAAGTAACCACAGCAGAATGAACCAAAGCCAAGCTCTCTGGAGCAGCCAGAACTTCTATCACAAAAGGTAGTAATAATAAAAATATGTAATAATTATTAAAACATGCTAATTAGATCAATACCATAGTTTCATGAATCGACTGCCCCTCTTATTCTCCTACACCAAACCCACTCAACATCACCTCAGTGCCTTCTCCCCAGTCATGACTCATTACTGAGCAGTCACATAATCAAAGGAGTGCTGGCTCAGGCATGGACCTGGTAAACCTTGCAGAGGACACTTAAATCAAATGATGCATTTCCCAGCCTGTGCTTCTGCATCCCAAAGTCATTGAATGCATTATCAAAGAGGCTCAGGCTCCAATTCCATTTCATTTATTTTTTTGTATTGATGGAGTGCCAGCTCAGGCACCTATGTTTCATTGGGGTAGGCAGCATAATATTAGAAAATGGAATTTCCTCTTCTATGTCCCTTATTTGAGGTAAACTCTTCAACCTTTCCAAGAAACAAAGATAAATCAGACAAAGATCCCTGAACAGCCAAAAATTTCAGCTGCCTAGGTCAGGATCTTACTGATTTCCACAGGTATTACAATGAGATATTTGAGTAGTTTAGATCAATGGAGTAATTTTTGTCATTATAAGTTCATAAATCCCTACTAAACTACCTAAAATACATGACTGCTGAACAAAATCTCAGCAGCTGTTCCACTTGTGTCTGTTGCTATAGACTGCATTGCTCACAGTATTTATGTTGTACTCCAGAGATAATTTTGCATCAGACTTCCTTTTCATTAAATGAACTCACTGGTTCAGACGTCTGAGTTCAGCATTCGTGTTTGGTGTCCTTGGAAGGAAGGACCTACTGCCATAGAGAGAGAAAAATCACTGCCTCCTCTTTCCACAGATCAATAACACTTCTAAATGAAAAACAGTAACTAAGGTTTTTCCAAAGTGCTTGCTGGTTTATTTCATTTAATGGAGAAAAAAAAAAGAAGATTTGAATTTTCTGTCATGTTCCAATTACGAGTTGCTTTAAATCTGTACATTTCACCAGACAAATATAGATTGTGCAGACGTGTGTCAAGAAGCTAAGGGCAGATAATTTTTTTTTCTCTATCTCATTTTTCCTATGAAGGATTTTATGGATTTTTCATCCTTATAATTACTTACACAGAAAAGTATGAATTTCTGTACATTAGTAAAAGCTTTCTGTTCTGTTTGGATATATTCAAATAAAATTTGGAGTTACTTATATTTAAGTAGCTTTACAAATTGAATTTGCTTTTTACTTGGTAGTAAATGCACACTAGCATCTTCCCATCTTGCAGCTGTTCTGTACAGACCTCATAACTTTCCTCTTTGGAGCAATCTTAAAATTTTTTAAAAATAATTTCTCTGAAGATAACAATATTTTACTGAGATTTTTACTTTGACCTTGAAGCAGGTATATTTTAAAATATAAAAAAAATATGATGAATAAATGTGCAATTTATCTCATACCTTCTGTATGATAGAACATCCAGTAAATTTTCCACTGTATGAAAAAAAAAACCTAACTATTAAGTCTGGTTTTCATCTTAAAGTCAATCAAAATGCTCCATATTCAGAAGAAGTGAAATAATTTTATTTGCTTATAAGCTTTCTTTCCAGTTCCTGAAACAATATGACATGCATGAGGGTTTAAACAGGTGCCAAAAGCAAAGTTTTGTGTGTGTGTGTGTGTGTGTGTGTGTGTGTGTGTCTGCTTGTGCGCAGCTGGTGAGAAAAGACTAATAATGATCATGGTGATTACAGTCCTTGGTATTTTGGGGATTCTCACCTCCCTCTCAGGTCTAGAATAGATAATAAATGAAGTACACAGCTGCACCCTGCAATTTAGATGTCTTCTGACTGCATTTCTGTGATCTGATTATCAAAGTCTCTAAATCCTGCAGAATTCTATATAAAGTTTAGGTGTTCAGAAAATATTTTATGTGTCACATTCCTCTTTTATTGTTTTTTCCTCACTGGACACTTACACTATTGTAATTATATTTGTTTTCAATTATGAATTAATCTAGATTATCACTTAATAAGACAAATTATATAGGGCAGGATCAAATTGATCTGCTAAAATTGTCTGCAGTTTTACAGCTGTTACAGATGGGGCTCTGAGTCTTGTGATGGCGGAAAATTTCAGATGAAAAAAGTGAGCTCAGATGCCTTCAGGTAAATGAGAAAATGAAACCTATCTCCCATGCCCATTAAAGCATTATCCAGTAAATAAAAAATGGATGCAACTTCCTCCTCTAGAGCAATTTTGAGTTATTTCCTAAATAGAAAATGTGGGAAAATCTGTGTTGAACCAAATTATTTACCAAGCATCGTGTGAAAATTGTTCCAGGATAACCTAAGAGAGGAGAAATAACTCTGGATTTTTTTCCTCAAATTTACTATAACTGAAAATTTATTTGGTAGATCTGAGTTTCAGAGACCTGACATCTCATTGTTGCCCACACCTTGTATTAGGCAAAACAATGGTCATCTGAGGGCTGACTGCTCTCCACTAAAATGACTCCTGCAGACGTGGGTTGAAGTAACTGATTCATCCTCAGTCTCTCTTTTTTGGTAGTTCAAAACATTTTAATTTTCCTGTATATGAACAAACCATACTCACACATATATAGATGCAAAAGGCAAAGTAAGGCTCTTGAGTCCTTTTTAACATTTCAGTTAAAAAGATAATGACTTATTCTCTTACTTTTGATACCTGATTTATAGTTTTGGTTTTGGTTTTGGTTTTTTTTTCAAATAAATTTATGTCAGCTATACTAGATATAAGGAAATCTGCAACCTGAAATTCCAAGTGTGATTTTTGGAGATATATTGCCTGAGTATTTTCTACACAAAATATATTTTTTACATATTTGTATATATTTGCTCTGTAGTCCAGGAGCAGTGTACAGCTAGTCCTGCCTTCCAGAATGCTTTCCCACTCTCACAAAAATCCAGAAGCCCAGGTTTCAGAAGCCACCAGACCTCAAATTTTGCCTCACACTACTGGTGCAAAGAGAGGACAGATTCTGGTGCCTTATTTCCCTTCTACTGGCAGCAGAAAGCTGAGTATTTAGAACCTTAGTGATTAAAACTTAACAGTGAACCTTCTTACCACTCCGTGACAGCAGCAGATCAGCATCATCATCTTCTTTTAAAGCTTGGTGTGAGAATGCATCCCCTCAGGAGAGATGTTCAGTAACTATCTGCACATCATTATCTTGATTCAGTTAGGTCTGACGCTGATTACTGAAGGGGCATCATTTATGCTTAGAGGTAACTGCTGTGTGCCTGCTGCCACAATGGGCAAATCTGCTGTTTCACCATTAATTTTGATATGATGAAAAGAAAAACACACTTTGAACACTCTTAAATACTTCAGCTTACCTTCTAATAAAATTCAATAATAGGCTTTAATATCAAGAATATTACTTTTCTTGTTGTATCATCCCTCAATTATTTAGGAAAAAAAAAAAACCTAAATGAAGTTTAAGGATTATTAAATAAATCTCAGTGTTATGTGATGGTGCGTTAATTTATGTTTTAATTGCGTTACGGTTGTACGGGTCAGTTTTTCAGTTTTTGTTCAATTTTATAGTTAATATGTTCTATGTACCCCCCTCCCCCTTCTCCCAGTTGGTGCTGCCCAAACCCTTCCCGCCTTTCCTCTTGTCCATCACCCGACTCCTTCCAATCACCCCACCTAACCACTCCCTTGTCCCTACCCAGGAGCCCTGCCAGTCACCTGATGCCCCGCCCCAAGATCTAGAAACTTCCATCTAGGGCATCGAGTGATTGGGTGAAGGCCCAGGGCCCCTCCCGTCCCCTTGTTCTATTGGCCCCTTACCTCAAACCCCTCCCCAGGGAGCCACCCACACCTTTCTCTTATTGGTTCCAGTTCTCCCCACCCCCTCCCTATATAATCTTGTGTCAGAGAGTTTCTCCTTGCCTTCCTTGGTTGGCACACGAGTGTTAGGTTGGATCCTAGTTCGCTTTCTCCCTCACACTGAGGGGAATAAAAGGATCGTTCTGCCCCCAAAGAAGGACGCTTCCTGTGTCATCTTTTCCACGTGTGGGTCTCGCTTCTCATCGCCCTCGGTGCCAAGGATCCATCCCGAGCTCTCCAAAGCCTCCCCTCGGAGTAGCCCAGCGGAGGGCTCGGGGAACCTGCTCGCTCCCTCCGGAGCTAGAGCGGAGCTGGGATTGAGAACATCTTTCCGGAGGGAACGTGGCAGTGTTACACAGTTTCGGTGATTCCTATCAAAATTAATGTAACATATCAAAATAAATAGTGTCCTGAAAGGTGTACTACACAGCTGTTCTACAGGTTCAATTCCATCACCCTTCATTTAACTTCTAAGACCCTATTTGCCTTTCAGGTTGCAAGCTTTCAAGGGATCAGAGACCCTTGGATTTAGTACTTGATAAACCTTTCTAAGGCCTGTAGAGTTAACACATGTTGTATCTTCAGCTCTGAAAGAAATGTTTTCTCCCTGATAAAAAACTGTGCTGGCTGGTTGGATCAGCCAAAATAAAATGTCTTGCAATAGCTTACTTGAAATATAATTTGCTCGTTCATTCATAGAGACAGAAGTTCAAGACAATGAAGGATAATTAATTTTCCAAAGATTAAAAATTAATTAAATTGATGCTTTTATTGTGTATGTGAACATACTCTTTTACTAAAATGGAAATTAATGAGTGAGAAATATACATGTTTGCAAGAAGGAATTCATAAGAATAAAAGCTTGATTTTCTATCAAGGTATGTTAAACAAAATGATTAAGAGCCTATAGGCTGTGGAAACACAGGTGTAAAGGATTGAAAAAATGCTAATACACAGAGAAAAAAAACAAGTTTCAAGTTTCCTGATAGCTGTTATTTCACCTCAAGTATTTTTGGAAAGTACTCTGATATTCATAAATATCAGAACTTTCCTTGAAGTGATTAAGCTTTTCAATATAATTTGCAGCTTTTCTACTTCATTCTGTAAAAGTGGTAATACCCTTAAGCATTTATTTGTGCATTCAGACATTTATATTATTTAAAATCATGTCCCATCCCCCCTAGTGTATCTCATGGAAATGTTGAATATTACAACTGGACAAAACTGTGAAATAATATGACACGTTTACTCATGTACTGTAGGAAATACCACTCTGAACAGATGAAACTTAGGACTGCATAATATATATCCACAATCAAAAGAAAAATAATTCTGCTAAATTATCTGTAGATCCATGGAAAGCAATAAATCTTTCAGAGATGTTTTAGGTACTGTAGGATACAGTAAGAGTATTACACTAAGGATAAGAGTTCCCTAATAAACAGTACTGAAGAATTGGCAAATGCAACTAAAAAGGTAATAAATGGTGAATGAAGACAAAGATGATAGAGCTCAAATCTATTAGTTACAAAGAAAATCCAACATAGTTAAAGCCAAAGGATCTGAAATAAATTTCTGAATAAATTTCCTCTTATAAACATACAGGCCTTATTTATCAGTGCATTGCACCAGTTTTTCTGTTTTAATTCCACTCCATTCAGTGGAGTCACAGTGATGTATGAAGGCTAATCACGGAAGGATAGCAGTAAGCACAGGCTTTCTCCTAAATTAAAGCATGGTGAATTATTTCTCCTTTCCCAAAACAGAAAAAAAGATTTGAGTGTCCATTTTTATTTTGTCTTTTTTCATCAACTACTTGCATAGGTAGAAATGTGTGGCTGAGGAGAAGATGGATGTGAGTGGGAAAAGGATTATTATTCTTTTATTTTCCTTTATTCCAATCTATATTATCATAATCATGGAAGATTAGATGTTGGAAGGCAACTCTGGTCCAGCTTCACCTGTTCAAGCAGTTTCACCTAGAGCTGGTCATTCATGGCCATGTCCAGACAGAGTTTGATATCCAATGACATCCAATGATGGAGACTCCAGAACCTCCCTGAATAATCTCTTCTAGGTCACACTCAAAGATATTAACAAATATCCCACTGAATGTATGGGGAACTATGATAAGTGTCTTGGATGTTTCTGATTGAGTTTTGGTTGTAAAAAGACAACAAGTTAAAAAAAAAAAAGGGGGAGGCTAATTAATATTAAATTTTTAATTTGCAACTCTTTAAACATAAACTTCCTCAATTTTAGTTTTCCAGTGAGAAAGGACAGATAAAACAGACAGGTAAAGGTCCTAATGAATCGTCATTTCCATCCTGCTAGAGTGACTCAAATTAGATATTTCATCAATTTTTTCCCAAACTGAAATAATCTTAGTAAAAGTCAGAATAATGCATGAGATGATGTGAAATAGAAAATAATATCTCAATCAACTCTTTGTTTAAATTTTAAAGTTGAAGAAAACTAATTATGTATCATTGATGTGAAAGCAAAAGAAAATAGTTTCTACTGTAAATTTGAAAACAAATTGTGATTTTTCTAAGAACTATCATTCTCTAAGATTGCAAAATATCTTTAATAATCTTTTAAAAATATAAAAAATTATTTTTTGTAATGTCATTCTCATTCATCTCTTTTTTTCCTTCCTGCTTTTTTTTTCTTTTTTTCTCATAGAGTTGCAACTGAACAGACAAGATCCTGAAAACAACAAACTCTTTTCTCTTTGACACACTGTAAACGTTAGGAAAAGCCTGTAATTATGCACAGTAAAAACAAAAAACCAAACAAAAAAAAGTTTTGTTTTCCATTTAAAAGTCTATTCAATTTCTTCAGGAGCATTCAATTTCTTCTTTCTAGCTAAGCTGTTAGGCAAATCTAATCAAATCACACTAATTTTTGTTGTAGGGACACTACCTGCAACTGTGTAATGGTTGATTCTAACTCCCCAGGCTACTTGGCTGCTCTTGAATTTGACACAAGTCTGGATCAAGATTCACATTTAAAGGAGGCCATTACTGAGCCCCTGAGAAATAAATTTTCTTTAAATAAATAAATTTCAGTTTCAAACTCAGTTTGCCTATTTATCTGTTAAAATAGCTGGCATTGAGCCATTCTGCTGGATGATCACCTCCAGACTATATAATCTGGGACAAAATGGCTATCAGCCTGCGAGACTCCTGCATGTTTTGGAAGGGGTGGGACACCTTCCCTCCTGCACATGGCTTGCTAGGTGTGTTTTATAGGTGTTTTATAGGTCAGATTTGAGATTCCCAGAAAGGAATGATCCTTGTTATCAGTCTGTCTATGGCAGCAGGTGTTAAGGATATCTTTCTTTACATCAACTCACACAGCATACAATCCCCTCTTTATATCCACAGCAGTACTCCATTTTTATTTTTCCTGGCTACTTGAATGAAACTTTTGTCTTTATATTCTTATTTCCTGAATTACATTCTTTTACTATCAAGAACAGTGGCAAGTATTTTTAGTTCCTGGAATAGGAAAGGATGCGCTGAGAGCCCTTCCCAGTTTTGGAGCTAGACTGTTGTGGAATTAAGCAATTGTGAGCCAGCAGCAGATGATTTCCTAGAGAAGGATCTTTTTGCCATTTGTGAGGGACAGGAGCCCAGTTCATTCTTTCTTCTCACTTCTGGGACTTAAGGAGACAAGGGTTCCATCCTCTTTATGGGGCCTGGGGTGCCCCAGCTCTGACACAACCAGCAGGTTGCCTTCTCATATTTTACCAGGATTTCCATGAGGTTAGGGTCTTAGCTGGATATTTCAATGAATCCAGAAATATGTATCACAGATAAATGCAACACAATACAGCTAAATACATCCCTTTAAACGTTTGTAACAGTGCAGTTTAGTACCAGAGACTTCCACAGAAACAAATGAGCACACACATTTTTTTTTTTTTCTTCTTTATTTAGGGATTGTATTTGGCATCTCAAAAAACAAAATAAAAAGAAAAACAGCCTTGCAGTTCTCTGAAATTAACAGAATGTTAGTTAACTAACATTTTAAATTTTCTAGAAGGGAATTATAAAATGAACCTCTGATGCCACATAGACTCAAATTTAACATAGTTAGAATAGCTGACAATAGAAAATCTCATATAAACATTGCAATACAAATAATTTTAAGACTCAAGCTAAAGAAGTACATATTCCTCAGATGCACATTTCTAACTAAGTCTTCCAAGGTTCTAAAATATCATCACCACTCTCCTTCCTCTCCCAAAATAAACATTTGAAGAACAATGAGCTCTTTGCAGCTAATAGGCACTACAGAAGAATCAATTGCATTTTTCATTCCTTGCTACCTCTTTTTAGACCACTCTCTGTATTGTGACCAACAGACTCTTTAAATCTATTCAAGATCAGCACATGCTCCTGACCAGTGGAGTAACACATGCATATATTTATCTCCTATGCAAGTGTGTTTTCAGGGTACCCAGACCCTGTGCTTGAAATCAATGTGGCTATGCATGATGCTCCCTAGGGGTGGCTGTAAATTACTGGTGTGTGAAACTGCCAAGCTAACAGGGATTTGTTTAATTTACTACAGCCATGAGACAAAGCAAAGGAAAGTATTTGTGTAGGGTCCAGATTCTGCAGTCTTGTCGTGTGAGCCTCTCAGTGTACTCAGCAAAGAGGAAGGTGCTTTCCTTCAGGAAGAGAGACAAACATGATGAAAATCATCCAGTTCACTCTTTAATTTAGAACTACCATAATCACCCCTAAACCATATCCCCAGTGCCACATCCAGATACCTTTTGAATGCTTCCAGAGACCCTGGACACCTGCCTCAGTGCCTGATCACTCTTCCAAAGAAAAATAAAATTTCTAATATCTAATCTGAGCCTCCCATGACACAATTTGAGGCTATTTCCTCTTGTGCTTTTGCTTGAGACATGGCAGAACACACCAAAAATCTCCTTTCAGGCTGTTGTAGAGAACAATTAAATCTCTCAGAAAGCTCTTTTTCTTCAGACTAAACAACCCCAGTTGCTTCAGCCTCTTCTTGCAGGACATATTTTCTACACCCCTCACCAGTTTCGTAGCCCTTCTCTGGACAAAATCCATCACCTCAAAGTCCTTTGAAACATACTTGGGAAGCAACAGCTTTTTGTCTAGAGTCCAAAAGGGAAGATCTAATAAATAAATGTTATTTGCTATATCACTCACAGTCTCTTTTAGTCAGCTGATTAACGCCTATTGCAACAATTCATTATAAATTTAGCAATGAGTATCCAGAAGACAAAGAGAATTTAGGATAGGCTGAGGTAACAAAATCTGCAAAAAGATGCAGATCATTTTCATGCATTGCTGTAAATACATATGAATATTGAGTCTTACTATAATACCTGCAAAATATTCTCCACTTGATGTATAGCAGCTACTGTTTGCTGTGTGATAAATTAGTCTAAACTTTCTATATGATAGTTATATAACTTTCTAAAAGAGGATAGAAGAGACTGGCATGTGAATCAACTGGGCAAATATTTAATGAGCAAAAACATCAAATATTATCCAGAGTAGCATTTTTGATGATGATATAGGACAGGCCAACATCAGGCCCCTCACTGGAAGATTCTTAAAATACTGGCTGTTGACAGTAAGGTTCTTATCCATATCTATTAAAGTTACATGTTTTCCTATAGAAAAGCATTGCCAAACACAAGGATGTTCAAATGTTTATGTCTCTCTTCTTTTACATAGCAAAGGGTTGGTACCAGAGATACATGTCCTGGGGTCATGGATTTAATGCTGACATATGATAACAAATTTCTGGTTACTGTCAAATATCAGTGTAGGGTGCAATTACTGGAAACCATTAAATATAAAACTTGCTTGCAGCTTCCCAACATTCAGTCACCCACCAAACTGCAGGTAACACATACCTTATATTAATCTACTGGTAAAATCATATAACTAATATCTGGTCTGACTTTTGAGATTAATTTTCTCCGCACGCAAAAAAAAGACATCTTTAATACTGCACACCTCCTGTGGCTGAGCCCCTGATGAGAAACTGTGCTATGCTAAATAAATCATAATATGTGAAAGAGTATCAAATGATGCATCAAGTTACAAGGATGGTGCAGCAGTATCACCCTATTGGTTACCATGGCTCATTTTTACATAGTTTTTAATTTGCTCGTGAAACATAAGTTTTTGAACTAAAAACAAAGGAAATAAAGGAAAAATCCAAACTCCAGACCACCACTGAGGATAACTAAGCATTGGCACGGTCTGTCCCAAGAGTTTGTACAGTTGTCTTCAGCAGTTTTCAAGACCCTGCTGTACACATCCTTGATCAGAATTTCTGTGATCAGGAGGTTGAACCACAGATCTCCTGAGGTGTCCTCTTCAAACTGAAATAGTTGAGGACCAATATTCAAAATTTAGGACTGTAATTGAAACACTTTCAGTGGTTCACAAAGGAACACCTTTCTACTGCTTTTGGATTTTTTTTTATAAACATGTAAAACATTTTTGACATGTAGTATGTCTTTAAAATCATGTGTAAAAGAAAATGGGATGAAGCAATGATTTGGATAATTTTTTTTCAATATTTTCTAGAAAACAATAATATATTTTCTTGAAAATGTACTACTAAGGTCCAATTCTGATGTCAGAGAATAAAAGGAGAATCTAGACCTGCGCTTCCGTTTGACTGGGCATTTTTTGATGCAGGCTTACTATATATTTATTATATTTTTATGTATTCAGATTCAGATCAAGATATCATCAGATTTCAGAGATATTTCTTGATCCTAGGAAAGACTTAAAATAAAATATTAGCAAAAAAACTCTGAAAAATTAGTTTGGAATTTTGGAAATTAAACATAGTTTATGAAGCATTGAAATTTGTCGTTAATTCAAGAAGATAAGGAAAATTATACATTTAAATTTTACTGAACAGAAGCAGTGGAATATTTTCTACTTACTGAGCAAAGATCAAAAAGGGAAAATGTTAGTGGCTAATACACTGAAAGATGAGAGTGAAATAGCCTTTCTGAACTAGTAGTAGTTTTTTTATGGTCATTTTAAATGACCCTGTAAACATCACAACATACATATGGAATGCAGGAGCATGATTTTTTTTTTCTGTTCTAAAGTCTACTTATCTAAGATGATGTTATTGAATTAAAAAATGCAGCTTTTGATATCAGCAAATTACAACAGCAAGTCATTTTTATTCTATTCAGAAATCACCTTAAATTTGGCTGGGAGAATAATGAGATTTGAGCTCCCATAATAAGATTCAGAAACAACCTCTTCAAGCCCTTTTAGGCAGCACTAGCAAATAGAAGTTGTTCAAGTGTGTCACAAAGCTGTCAGCATATGAGTCTGGCTCTGAGAATGTTTTCAGGAGTTGCTTGGTATGTGTGCAGGATATTTTAAATGAAGTACCTAGAAAACTTCACTCTGATTTAAATGAAAGATGACTGTCTATTAAAAAATCCACTTGTTGTGGATGAAAATAAACAGTCTCTGGTGTCTTGTTTGATTAAAAAAAATGTGCTTAATGTTGTTAGTCTTCAGCAAGACTAATCCTAAGGCAGACCTCCTACTCTATTAAGCCTACTACCAGTTTCTGTGCAGACAGAATTGACATGCAGTGTTTTGGAACTGAATTCTTATCTCCCAGCTGAAGAATTTTCAAGACATAATTACAAATGCAGCCATGTAACAAATGAAGAAAATTATGACCCAGAACATGTAAGTGATACAAACCAGATCAAATACTAACTGCTTAATAAAATTCTATTTAGATGAAAAATAATTAAAATATTAGATATATTTGATTGAGGTATGGATGTGAGTTCTAATGTTAAAAATATTTTTAAACAGTCAAAGAAAATAATTATTTACTCTGGTGGATCATAAATATGGATAGTTCTCCTGCTGGATGTTATTAGGTTTCTGGAATTAACTAAGCTCCTATTTGACATTCCTTATGCACAAACTAACTTAGGCATGTGATAATTTTGAAGTGTGTCTATAAATCCCATTGAACTCAATGGTGTTTAGGGATATGTGCAATGTTACAAACACACTGAGTTGTATTCCTCAATAAATGTTTGCTAGCAATGAAATCTAGTCTAAGAGGATTTTAATAGCTTTGGGTTTATTGATTTAATGGGAAACAACCATATTTTTTTGCTGAATATAAATAGCATGAGTTAAAAGGGTCAGAAAACAAACCATAAATTTAAGGCACCACAAAGAAGTACTTAAAACAAAACAAAACAAACCCACAAGGCTTTTTCAAAACTGTTTTGAAACCAGGAGAATTGTCCTCCTGTTTATGAAAGAAATTAGTTGTTATTTTATTAGATAATTAAAAGTCAAATGAAGTCTATGCAATTTATTCAAATAACAATTTAATATTTTAAGTTTTAAAAGACTTTGGGAAATTTTATGCAGAATTGTAAGAAAAAATAAGGTTTGTATTTTTCAATGTTTCAAAAGGAACCGTTGGATTGCAGTAAGAGTGCAGCTACACTGTCTCTTTCTCTTTGAACCATTTTGTGGGTGTATTCATTACGTTTGTAGTACTGATCTAGAGAAACTTTATAATTGCTTTTAAAACCACAGCACAATTATGCCAGGACAGAAAATCTGAGAGCTTTAGCTCTCTCTTGTTCATTTTTATGCACATTTATGTTATTTTCTACAGATCAGAACAGCTTTTAGCATATGGCAGTGCAGATATATACTGAGGAGTACTCAATATTCTACATTTATCTGAAAAATGTCCCTACCTCCAAGTTTAATCATCTTGATAAGATTTAGAAACTATTGACTTGATTTAGGTGACCTATGCCAAACACAAATGAAAAGGTTGCAGAATGGTTCATTATGGGAAGCAAATTTGTGAAATATTACTAACTAGCAAAAACAATCTATGCATTCACAGAAGTAAATCTTTATGATGAATGATTTTAATATAAATAAAGTATTTGTAAATTATTTTTAAACAGGATCACTTCATTGTTTTGATTTAATAGGTAGATTACCTAACAGAGTAGGTAGGTAATACCTGGCTCAACAGAGCCAGGTAGGTAATAACATTTAATAATGGAATAGGAATTACATGCCAATGATGATTACTTCTTCTATCAATTTTGTACTGGGAAAAAGATGAATATCACTGTAACTTGAGGAAACATTCAAATACTATTTAATATAAATCTTGTCCTCTTTGAACTAAAATTATTTGTATTTCCCAAGAACAGTCAAGTGTTTTATAGTTTTATACATTGTGCCTTTGTGGTCAACAAAGGCAAATAGATATGAAATCAAAATACTCCTTTAACAGTTTCCCTTTGTGTTTTTTTTTTTTTTGTTTACCAGTATAAAATTAATACCTTAATTTCAATTTTTGTTCAGAGGTATTGTGAGTAGATCGACTAATAAATATCACTTAGTTTGATAAAAATAATGTTTCATTTTTAATTACATTAACTTTATACTAATAGGTAACATTTTTATTTAATGCTGTCCTATAAGCCACGTTTTATAAACTCTCAGAGACAGGCATTATATCCTTGATAGCTCAGCTACCTCAGGTGGCATAAAAGTAGTAGGATGGCTCCTGTGACAGTGTTGGAAATAAAAAAGTTGTAATAAAAGGCAAAAAAAAAAAGCTTTTTACGAGAAAAACTGAGCCAGGGCAAGAGGTTCTTGCTCCTGCTAAAACACTTCACAAAAGTAATTTACTTCTTTCATTCTTTTTTTTTTTTTTCCTAGGGAATTGCTTAGGCGGGACTTTTTGTCTCCTGTCCAATTAGATATCCTTAAGTTTGAGGTGCATCTCCAAGGTCCTATGATATGTCTTTTAACCAAATTGAGAGAAACTTCTGGGCTTTTCTTCTTTTTAAGGAGACAAAGGGTAACTTTTTTACTCTGTCAACAGGGGCACATTCCTACATTTATTGTTTGAAGTATGAAAGCAAATTACCACATCCAGTCTTAATAGGTATTTTCAGAAGTTTAAACACAGTAATTCTAAGGTGTCCTATTTTACATCTTGTTCTGACTGAAAACTTTCTTGCTGCCTGTGTTTTCCCATTGTTGCCGACATTTCTAGGTTTCATCAATTATCAAAAATTAAGTTTTAGTTAGCTGAGTGGCACTGAACAGTCAGAGGATTGTGAGTTTGCAAGCCCCAAGATGGGCAACTCCCTGGAGGCTCCCCTGGCAGGGGAGTCCCTCCTGGAGCAGTTCTGTGTCAGGAACGAGAGACGCATTGGACTTTTTCAGTTTTTGGCTTCTCTTTATTTATTTTATCTTATTAAAACTTCAGCACACTCTGCGCGCAGACCTTGCATGTGTGAAAACAGCACCCTTGTCCTGCAAGGTCTTTTTAAGTCTAATCAAAAACTAAACTACCCAATTAAGAGCTGACACCTAGATTATTTCCCTTTCTAACCCAATAACTGGCCCCTAAAAACCCACAATGCAGATTTTTCTACCCAATTACGAGATATCGCCTAAACCCAAGAAGAAAGAAGAAGAAGAGAGAAGAAAGGAACTCAAGACAAGACGCTATATCCTCCATTTTGAACCCATCTATAACATACTAAAAATCCTAAAACCTAAATTTCTCGCCCATTATAAATAGATACTATACTACTATCTACAATCTTTACAATCTATTCCACACTTTTGTGGTTTCTAGTTTACTTTGAGGCTTTGGAAGTTTTCTCCATGAATGAGGGTCAAAGTCAATGCTCTCCCAGGGGTCAGGACACCCCAGAGACACAGAGAAATATTCCCTGTGCCCTGGGTTTCCACAGAGAAACAAGCAGGGAAGGAGTCCCTTGATACAGTTCACACATGGAGAAGATACTTCTTCTCATGCCATTTGACTGTTGAGTTTGTCTAGTGCAAGACTTGTGTGCATCTTTTTTGACTGGGCATCGCAAAATCAGCCACGTTCAGGTTGTTTCACAGCTCATTACCTCTTCTTCCTGGCATCTGGCAGACACTGGATGGAGGACCTGCTATTTGTCTCAGAGGACTAAAAGCAAAGGAGACAATTCAGTCCTATCAAGCCTTGAGTTACTTCACTTACATATTCCTCTTGCTGTGCACACACAGAGTGACAGAAGATGCTGTTATTCTTGGCAATTATATTATTCTTTTGCCCTTCCCATGACGCCATTCCTCCTTTTTAAATAATACAGGCATTTAACAAATATATTATTGCTTTTCTTCAGCATTTTGTGGTTCAGAGAAGATGTCAGTTCTTGCTAATGCTGGGTAATGAAAAGGAGATGATTAATCAAAACACATGTGGTGTAATCATGAATGTGGCAGCATCTTAAAATGAGTTTAAGATAAACTGCCAGTTTGTGACACTTAAACAGCCACAAACTATGCAGGTATGAAAGTTGTGTTCCAGTTGTTCTCCCTTGTAAAGAAAATAATGAATAATATTTTCATAGACAGTAAAATTTCATAACCTCTGGGACATGAGGATGCAGCTAGAAGCTTTGATCTCCAATTTAATATGAAGAGATCATAATGAACAATTATATGCCACATTTGCTCCAGTTTGCTATGAAACACTAATTCATAGGCTTGAGTCCTGCATTAGCACCTGTGTTTTAGAACCAAGATTTCTAAAGCTGAATTTTTTTTTTGGTTCTCAGTAAAATCAACTGTAAACTTGGATAAGGAGCCAGCCAGGTATTTTAATCTGAAGTATCTGTGACGAGTTCTTTTTCCATCTTCAAATGTAATTAAAATTTTCAAATTACTGTGAGAAGAGAATTTTCAACATTATAATTATTCTTCATTTTCAAAGATTAAGAAAAGTGTGTTTACTATTTTAAAGGCTGTTGCCCTCTCTTTAATTTTAATCTGTCATCCATTACTGATGTTCTTGAATCCATTTTTTATTTAACAGGCCTATCCAAACCAGAGAAACAGTGCATCTGACTGAAGGCATAGACATATATATTTGAAGAGTTCATAGAGACATTAAAACATGACAACTTTTTCTTTTAAGACTGGCACTGAGGTAATGAAAAGTGAATGAGCTTTAATCTAATCAATGAGAGTGGCAGCTCTGTAAGTAATCTAAGCAATGCTTGGGATTTGCATAATTTTTTACTAGGAGAATTTCACATCCC
Organism: Taeniopygia guttata; assembly: GCF_048771995.1. NCBI lineage: Eukaryota > Metazoa > Chordata > Aves > Passeriformes > Estrildidae > Taeniopygia > Taeniopygia guttata. Next base: position 103,381,043 of record NC_133024.1, on the reverse strand, counting down.
TGATGATTTATGTTTTACTCTACACAGTACTTTTTTCTGATGCAGAGTTTTCCTCTGACAGCTTCCCAACACATTTTGGTTCCAGACGAAAAAGATGTTGAAAGCCCAAATATCTGCTGATTCAAGCAGCAGTGTGTTAATCAAGTAATAGTTTTAGCTGTACTTATCAATGATGCTAATTACAAATCCTCCTCACACAGATGTCACTACAGACAGATCTGAACACTTAGGAAGCCTGCTCAGACCAGTGGGATTATTTATTTAAAGTTATGGCCCTTTGTAAGAGAGAAGTATGTCTATTCTGAAATAATTTTATCCTGGTGTAATGGTAAGCAAGAGTTTTGGACAAACCTTTCTCTAATAGTTGATGTGCTTTTTGGTAGGAGAGACACAGAACAAAACCAATATCATGAGCATTCTCCCTGTTGAAGTAAAATGAAAGCATGCACTGAAATTCTCAACATGCAACCATATAGAAGATCATAGGTAATTAAATCTTTTCTAGTTGAAGAATTCCTGTTAACCTCCACAAGAGGCAGAAAGTTTTTTCAGACAGAAAAAACTCAGCCCTTTGGAGTCCAGTCAAAAAATATCAGTTACACTACAGATTATGGAACTATTTAAATGTGATTAAACAATTTTCCATAAAGAGTACAAAATAGAGTAGCCTGAATTTAACCAGATCTGCAAAGCTGAAAGAAGCAACAATTTTAATAGGAATAGACAAAGCTACCTTTTTCAGTATAAAAGTCATTTTATCTTAAGAGCTTTTAAAGGCACCAAAATGAACAAAACCTGTTGTGTTGCCCTCACCTAAAAAACAGAAAAGATGTTATTATTAAGATCTCAAACCACTAAACTCATTATTTTGACAACAAAAAAAAAATTCTAAAATCCACATTAGGATAATCCAGATCTATTGTACACATGACTAGTAGGCTGAACATTTTAGCACAACAAATAAGGGTTTTATAGGTAATAACACATATCTAATTATAATGAAAATATGTGTGTGACTGCCAAAGCTGACACAAATGCCAAATAAACAAATTCCTATCAGTTTTATAATAATGTGGAAATCAGCATTTTTTAAGAATAAGTATGCATATATATTTCTTTCTGACCCTGTGTCAGTCATTAAGCTCAATTTTACAAATGCTGGCTTAATTTATATCCCTTCACATCAGGAGCAGCTAACTGATAATTTAGATGCTACTTATAGCTTAGAATACCATCATGATCTATGAGCTATGTAAGTTATTAATGAAAGAGCCTATTGCCTCAAATGGGAACAAATGAGTTAAGTAATGTTGAAAGTAGCAATATCTGTCTCATTCACTGAGAAATAAAACAGTATTTAGGAAAATGACAGAATACTGACAGCAGGAATGAATATCTTTATATTTTCATTCATACCAACAGTGAAATTCTCCTGCCATGACAGCAGACTTTTCATGACAACATTTTCACCAAAGATTTAGAGATGGATGAAGGCAGTTATGAGACAAATTGTTATCCAATACTGAAGTCTTTGTTCCAGCTTTATAAGACACTTAGCTCACTAGGCTCTTTTATACCTTTCTGTGTCTCCATTTTGTGGGATCAGAGCTTAGTAAGTAAAGTTATATGAGCCCTCAGCTAATCTGCTCAGAGATTTCATTTTCCTGAGTCCGTCAAACTAAAATATCTTTTAAAATTTCTAGCGGGACATTTGGGAATTTCTCACTATCACAATACCTTGGTATTGGAGGATTTTTCTTAAAGGCTTTCACAGAACAGAAATTCTTTGAAATTCTTTGAAAGAGAATTCAGATTTCATTTTTTTCCATCTAAATTTAGGGCTCAGAATTTAAATTTGCTACTTCTTAGCCAAGGAGACAGTTCTGAGAGCTGTCACTTTTGTACGTCCACTTGAGACAAATAGAAAACTTATGTCTAAATTTAGCCTGAAAAGATATAAGGCTTTTTCACTTGGCAAGGTGCATTTGTGCATGGAGCAGAGGAATTTCTTTGGATGATTAAGAAGAAATTAATCTCTGTACATTTGAAAAATATGCCTCCTCTCCTATTTCAGTAGGATACAAGACAGCCTATTACTTCCTTGCTGCCTATTGGAACACCCAATAAGCAAAAGATGAGTTTAAAAAAAAAAATTGTGCACAGAGCTAATATGTCCAAAAGCCCTTAAACTTGCAATTATCAACTCATCTGTTATTAAGAGTGGGAAAAAAAAACCAAATAGGAATACGAATATACCTGCTAATGACAATAAAATTACAGTACATCAGATGTATCATTAAGTTACAGATACTGGTAATTGTTTTGAAGCCTCTGTTGAAATTTGTGATGTCAAATAATAGATAGTTCTCCATATGTGTCTCAAGCTGGAATGCTCAACAAGGCTGCAGTTTGTGGCTGACAGAACAGAAAAAAGCCAATTTGTTTCTTCTCACTTTTATTTTAAATTAAATTTTAAATTTGTTTCTTCTCACTTTTAATTAAAGCTCTGAAAGTTTTACACAGCAATGAGACAGCTCCCTGCATTAGCTGTGCTGCTATTCTGCAGCAAACCTTTGGAAAACCACTTTTAAAAATTGCATTGAGGGAGCAAATAGAAGTATTTGGTTGGAAAACAACCTAGTTGCTGCTGATTTTTAATGTTGAAGATATAGGCTTTTTACCAGACCTTTACACTTTAATATGTAGTAGTAGTAGTAGTAGTAGTAGTAGTAGTAGTAGCAGTAGTAGTATTTTGGGCGCATATAACTTGTCATTAACTTTCTACAACATTTCCATTCTGTTTTCCTGAAGGGATGTTTCCTTTTTCATTATATACTCAGAGAATTGAGATCAAATGGAGTTCTTATGCTTGATACTTCAAAGCTTTGTCCTTCTCAATACTGAATAGCTTCTTTGGAGGACTCTGAACAAATATTTTTTATTTTCCTAGCTCCTCTTGCTAATAGTCCACCTAAATTTTCATTAACACTCTTAACAGACCAGTAAAGATTTTGTGTATGGATGGCTGGCCTAAATACACTGTATATATAAAACAAATTTGGCATATCTATATCTCCATATTAACGCACATTTCATCCACTAATTGTAAATATTGCAATAAAAAGTGTGATGTTGCTTTTCTGAAAAATATTGTACACAGGTTATTTCTGATACTTTATTTACAGACACCCATGTAACAGTGAGGTATTTACAGAAAAGCAGCATGCAAATAATGAAATTAAGTATGCAAAAATCACTGATTTCTTTAAAATAAGAAAGACCACTTCTGTGGTAGGTTAACCTTCACTAAAAACACCACCCAGGAAATCAGTCACTCCTACTTAGTGTATTCTTGAATGCAAAATAATAGGTGGGATCAATGACCAGAAAAAAATTAAACAGCTCTTCCTTACCTGGTAAAAAGAAACTCACCTACCATATCTAATACATATTTTCACTTTTCTTTGCTACATTTAGCAAATTGTCAAGGAGTCAGACAAGTACTTTCTTACAGCCATTTTTGCATTAAGGATTTAGATCCAAATTTTAAAGGGCCTAAATTATTCCATGTTGAATATGGGACTCCATTTTTACACTGTCATAAGGGAAAGAGCATTATCACTTGTCACACCATAATCAAGAGTTTCTGAGCAGCTGGTAGAGGCAATAGCTTTTACTTTTCTCTAGAAAAAAATCTTGTAAAATATACCTACCCTTCTGAAAAAGAAGTTGCAATCTTCAGATTGCCCAGGTGGTGTGCATGGAGCTCTGCCTGAGGATGGGTGAGAAGCTGACCTGGAGTTTATGGGTAAGGACTAAGGGGACAGCAGGGACAGGAGACATTATAGTGGGGATCTGCTGCAGGCTGCCTGGCCAGGAAAACTGAGCAGACAATGCTTCTGTAGACAGATAGGAGCAGTCTCATATTCACAAGCTGTGGTCCTCATGAGGAATTTTAACCACCCTGATACAGGATGGAGGAACAAAACAGCAGGGCACAGGCAATCCCAGAGGTTCCTGGGATGTGCTGATGATTAATTCCTTCTCCAGGTGACACAGGGGACAACAAGGAGAGGCACTATGCAGGACCTTGTTCTTACCAGCACAGAGGGGCTGCTGTGAAATGTGAAGGTGCATCCTGGGCTGCAGTGACCATGAAGCAGTGGAATTCAAGATCCTTAGGAATGTGAGGAGGGATCATAAACAAGCTCACTACCCTGTACATCAGGAGTGCAGACTGTGGGATAAAGTCCTGCAAGGAAGAGAGGTACAAGAAAGAGATGATCAGAGCACTGGAGCAGCTTTGCCATGAATATGGGCTAAGACTTGTTCATCCTGGAGAAGAGAAGGCTCCAGGGATACCTTCTAGCAGCCTTCCAGTACCTAAATGATGCTTACAACAGTTGAAGAAGGACTATGTGCAAGAGCAGGTAGTGATAGGACAAGGGACACTCGCTTTAAAGTAAAAGAGAGTAGATTTAGATTAGATGTAAGGAAAAAACATAACTCTGAGGGTGGAGAGACACTGGAGCAGACTGCCCAAAGAAGCTGTGGATGCCTCATTCCTGGTGGTGTTCAAGACCAGGTTGAATGGTGCTCTGAGCAACCTGGTCTAGTGGAGTGTCCTTGCTCATAGGAGAGAGTGTTGGAAGCAGATGATCTTTAAGGACCCTTCCAACCCAAACCATTCTGTGATCTCATGAGAATCTCAGAATTATTTTTATGTAGACTAAATAAAAGCTAACCAGGTTGCAAGAAAATTTTGTAGCAGCTCTTCATCTTGCACAGGCTCTGTGTTGTATCTGCTGGCGAGTGCAGGTGACTCCCTCCCACAGCTCTAGGGGCCTAGGAGACCTTTAGGCTTAATGAAGCACCACCAGATCATGTCACTCTCCTGAGTGAATTCACTGTTCCTGTTTGTAGTCAAATCTCCTATCTCTTACTCGCTAGGAATTACTGGAAGTATTTATCAAGTGTCCAGCTAAGAGTGCAGCTGACAGATTGCTGTCAACGCACTGTATACATTATGTACTGAATTCAATGTTTTGTGACTACTGCCCTACTTTCTGCTCTTAATTCCTTAGTTTTACACCTTTGTCTCCTCCAAACTCTTCTAGGATGAATACCAAAGCACAATAGCACACACAACAGGAAGAACTCACCAAACTCTTGCTTCAGTGTTGTTATAGCGTCTACTCATCCCTGGTCTCTGTTTCATAAATAAAGAAGTTTCAAAAAAATATTTTTATGAAAATGAAATATGAACACTGGGGAGAAGAAAAGTGGCTGATTTCTACCACAAAAAAAAAGCCTAATAAAATAAAACCAAAAACCCCCCGCATTTTCAAGGGGCCTAAGCTTCACTGACAATGCTAAAAAGAGGTCAGTTTACATGAATCTCCTATGGTTCATCAAATCTCTGTAAATGTTGAATTTTAATCTTAATTTAACACAACAACAAAGCCATCAGGATGTCAGTGGTCAGATGTTAACATCCTAATTGTCAGTGGCATTGCTGATCTCAGTGACAAAGCTTCTACTGCAGGGTTACACAGTTAGCAGAGGAACAGATTTGTGTCGTTCAAATGTCTTCTCACTCAGTGACTCAGGACATGCTGGGGATGCCACAATCAGGTAGTGGTCCATAGTTAAGTCAGGCATTCAGATGAAATTTAACTCCATAATATTCTTTCAGCACACAAGTTTCTCTCTTGAGATAACACGTTAACCCTTTTCCCAAGTACAGTTCTTTGAAATACCACTATATTAATGACTTCATAACTGAAAGTATTCTATTAAATAAAATATCTTTTCACCAACAGAATATGAGGAGTAGATAATATTTTTCACTAAAGACTTCTGGAATAAAGCATTGACTGAAGAAGAGACAATGCAAACATGAAACCAAGAAAGGATTTCCAGTAGGATTCTGATGAAGCTAGAATAACATGTAAAATAGCAAATTACTCATTCTGAATCTACCTGATAAGGTCTTCTATTTTTCATGTATCTTTAAAGAAGTTTTTAAAACTAATGTATTCCTTTTATAATAAAGGCAACTGATTACAAAAACCCAAACAAACAAACAAAAGAAAACCCTTTCAGAATTGACAACACAGAAATGTTTCTAACACAAAGCCTTCAAAAATATTTCCTCACAACTGAGAGATATAGAAATTTGTTTCAATACCTGCTGATAAAAATTTCTCACAAGTTTATGGATTAAGAGGGAATAATCAGGCACTGAATAAAGCTTAATGAAAATGTCCATGAGCCATGCATGCTTTGAAAAAAAAATAAGTGACTTTTGGTAGTTTTATGATTGTATGACAGATGACTTTTAAAAAGGCATAGAGGATTTAAAGACTGCCAAGAAATGAAGCATCAAATTATATGTTATTAATGCTTCTTCAGTATCATAACTACAATAACATGTAGATAACTTCTCACAGATGCAGAGCATTTGTTCCAACAGGTGACTGCAGAAAATGTATAGAATAGATGCTCACCAGTGTTTGCCATGTTCAACCTACAACTTCTTTAAAGATACATGAAAAATAGAAGGTGTATTTGCACACAAAGAACTGTGGTCCTGTTTTTCTGTTAAAACAGTACCCCCTGAAACATTATATAAGGCTCTGTGGACCCCTGCTGAAATACAAAGGTTATCACAACTCTACAATAATCAACTACAAGAAAAAAAGAAATCTTTGCTTAAGGGGATGTGACAAAAATTAGGGTTTTTTGACTCTAAACCTAAGTGCATAGCACATTGTACTCCTTTTACAGAAGTGGCTGCTCACTTTGGTTAGCCTTCCTCATAGTGTTCACATTTATAATAGTATCTTTACAGATGAATGAAAAATGTAAAGTAGACGTAAAACTTTTAAGGAACCATCTCATCAGAGTGGCATAGATTATGATGGCCTCTTTATTTTGTTCGGGTTTTATTCAGCATTATAGCTACTGTGTATCAGATCATAAGCAAGAACTAGATTTTTTTTTTCCTGGTAAATAAATAATTATCTGGAAAAGTTAAAAAATTCATTAATTCTTCATGAAAAGGTCCGCACTAAAGTTACTTGTGGTTTGATCACTTCTACAATCTCTTTGTCTTTTTCTTTCCTGGCACTGTCAACCTTGCAGGCTCCATTGAAGTAGGGGGCGTGTTCATGGCCAGGTATTGCTGCTGCAGCTTGGGAATTAAAGGATTATTAAAGTAGTAAACTGCAATTTTTGATTGAGTCTACAATATTGTGTCATGGTTGTAATTAGTAAATTACAATAGGAGTCCTGAGGGAATCACGTATTAGAGCTTTGTGATTACTCAATTTGTTTGCTCATGATTAATATTATTGCACTAAACATAAAAGGAAATGATTAACGACTTATCTACAAATTACTTCATACTGCTGGTAATGGTGCAGGATAGAAGGTAAATGTGCTTGGATACTGGTTTACATAATCAGGGAAACAAAATTTACCAGTGTTGGTAAATTTTCTGGTAAAATGATAAAAACAATTGTCCTTCAAGGAATAATAAATACATATAAATTTTATGCCATATAATTTCAAATCTATTTGTCAAAATACTTGCATATAACAAGAAAAAGGAAATATTAATGTTTCCTGTCAGACTTTGCAGCCTCCTAAGACACTTCACAAACTTAATTTCTGGCTTGCAGCAGAAACCAGCAGCAAAATATAATAAGGTTTAGAAATAGGCCTGTTTAAATAATAAATTACATAACCTAGATTTTCTCCTAGTACAGAATTGACTTTCAAGTGTGGCTATATTAGAAAATAAGATGGGTATATTTTGTATAATTTTTTACTAGTTAAATTTCTATTATTTTAGGTGCCTTAACACAAATGGTAAGAGTCATTACATCACGTATGCATTGTTTTTCTCATCAAATAACCAATGTTCTCTCATTTTTCTGCTGAAGGTTCTTTAAAGGATGAATTAGAGAACAACTTAGTGTTCATCCTGATTAACATGTGAAACCTACAGTAGAAGACAGCCAGACCTGGTAGAGTTTGTGACTCAGGGAATTTTTCCTCCTGGCCATGTAGAGAGGACCTTTGTCCCTCTCAGACCTTGTGGTGTCTGCCATCCAGGACTCACGGCTGCAGGGGCTCCCTGTGGCCATGTCGCATCAGCAGTGAGGTGGAGAACACATCACTTGCCTTCAATTAGCCTCTCTTGTCCCAGCTCCTCTGCATTTCCCATGCTTGTTTTCCCCATCCATCTGCATCCCTCCCTTTCTCCGCCTGTATTTCATCCCAAATAAACGCCTTGTTGTTAACTATACTTTCCCTACTGGACTCACTTTTTTCACACCTGTACTCCAGTTCGGTATCTCACAGATTGTGGTTGCTGAGGGTTTGATGACCTTGCTATATCTCACTTCTGAAAGATCCCCAGCTGACCCTGCAATTAGAGATTTGGCCATGTCTCCCCTCACTGGTGTGTAACTATGTGCAAAATCTGGCCATTATTCACAGTGCAGCCCATAACACTTGTCAGCTTCTCCCTCTGTTACCTGTCATACCCAGCAATTTCTCTTGCCTTGTCCAGCAGATTCTCACGGCCAGTTTAGTTAGTTAAACCCCAGGCCATGTCCTAACATGTGCCTGTGTACATTTATTGTGCTCACTCCTCACAAGAATTTCACTTATGTTTGCCTGCTGGAATGAGTTAAGAATAGACCTTTTTGTAGCCAGACAGGATTAATCATTTTTAACACTTCCTGCTCAGCATCAGAGTACACAAGAAATGAATAATTGAACAGTACATCTTCTCAAAAGACCTTCATATTCTCATTTTAAAAGGGTATTTTAATTTGGAAATTAGATTTAGAAAAGTGATGCTTTTCATAGGCAGAAGGAGAAGCAGATCAAAATTTCTGTATGACTAAGCATCTAAATTTCCAGTATGGATGAATATTCTTTTGAAATATCAGCATATAAATGGAAATCAAACAATTCAAATGTATTAGATAATGCACAGGAGAAAATGAAGAAGCAATGTCAATATAATAAAGGTATGCCTTACATTTGAAAGTGAGATTTATTTCATGCTTTGTTTATGTTATAGCAGTAGAAACATCACAGCAAGTAACTTTATCAAAGAAAAAAGAAAAAAAATAATAAAACTAACAAAAAAACAAAACAAAACCAGGGCTAGATAGTTACAAATTTATACAATCAGTTCAAGTTTTGAGGTTAAGATAAGTTTAGAATACAATTAAAGAACATAATTTCTTTTTTTGCTAACAGAGTCATTTAGCAAGGATTTTCTCTGAAAAAATATTGATGCCTTGCCTAACCTTTCTAATTGCTAAACTGAAATGCCACCTATGATTTAATTATGTACATATACAAATTTAATGATCTTTAAGAAAGACTTCTTGGCTTTAGTCTAAGAAAAAAATAGGATTTCCATTTCATCTAAATCACAATATTTTGAAGACATTTATACTTTTCTCAATATTATTGATCTATGTTTCATTAATAATATCATTCACATTTGAGATTTTACTAGTGAAACATAAAATAATCAAACATGTTACTTGTATATGCTAAAACCTCTGATAATTTAGAGGGTCACAAAGCCCTGATATGACTAGGCAGTAATACCAAAATTTTTCATCATTAGATCCATCAATAATATCAACTAGAATATATTTTACACATGAAAATTTCACCAGTGAATGCTAGTTAGACTTAACTGATCCTGAAATCACTTTGTGTATAAAAAAAAATAAGAAAATATTTTCCTAGCTACTATCATAATTTCCCCCAATAGCAATATTTTCAGAAGATGTTGGATTAAAATGATATTTGCCTGACATAGTTGAAGTGCTTTTCAATGCATACAGAGTCTCCAGTTGTGTACTTCACTGAACCCCTCGTTTGTAAGACAGGTCTGGGAACACAATTTATTTCAACCAAGGTGCACTTGTTACGTGTATAATTATTTACACAGAGGATGGTGTTATTTTAATTCTCTTTGCCTAAAACTCCACTGATAGGTCCAAATTAAAGGGAAAAAAATATGAAGTGGAGGAGTTTGTAATAAGTGTTCAGTCCACTAAAGTGATAGAAAGGTGAAAAAAGGGAAAAAAAACCTGACATTTGAGCAGGTGCAACAATGTGTAAAGTTTGGAGAGTTCAGTAGCCTGATCTCCTGTGCTGTACTTACCTGACACCTGCACCACCTCAGCATCTTGGTTGGTGTCTACAGCAGTTAGAGAGCAGCATCATGTTCCCAAGGCAATCAATACTGTGGAATAGTCTGTTCACTCCAAGGCACAAGTCTTCAACAAACCATGTGGACTTTTCCCTATGTTTTATGGTTAGCTTTATATATTTCTCATTATTCCTACACAGTTTAAATTTGCAAGCAAGTCCATGTGTTGTTTCTTCTGAACAACTATGTCCAGAAAAATGTAAAAAAAAAAAAAAAAAAAACCAAATAAAAACATGCCTATTTTTAGAAATGAAAGCTGGTGGGGGGTTTTAATTGTGCTGGAAATTCTTCTTAGTTGCTTAGCAATTTTTTCATCTCTCTCTGAACCCCATGCTTGGAGCTGTGATGCTGACCCTGCACCTGCCTGCAGAACTGCAGATGGCTGGTGTAACACCAGCTATTGACTTCAAAACAGGAAGAAGGAGGAGGAGAACCAGATTGCTTGTGAGATGAACACACAATTCCAAAATGCTAATTATAGTTTCCCTAAAATATTATGAAGTCTTGTGCATTTGCAACTGGGATTCATCTTCATGCAGCATTAAAGTCCTAATGCATACCTTTGGTGAAGGAAGGAAATCTGGTCAGAAATATTTTAGTTGTACACTAAGTGACTTGCTGTGTTATTCAATAGTATATTCAGCTTCTTTCAGTGCAAGAGTCAGATGCAGGAGGGAAAACAGCATATACAGTAGCTTAAATAACGATACAAGTATTTATCTATTTTTTTCTAGTAACGAAGCAGAACCTCAAAGAAAACATAACTCTAATAAACTCACCATCTTCAGCTTTTACAAAAAACCCCAAGGAACTTAGATAAAGATAAAGGCTTTATTACTGACCTTATGCAGTTAACGAGAGAATATTTAATTAAGAATAATGGACTATTTAAGGCCTAGAAATAGAACACAATTTGGTATCTTTCCAAAGATATAAAATGGCAGAGCAATAATAGCCCTACCAAGCAAAATAATTACCACCTTTATGATAGAGGTTCACATTGTGAGTACAAAGACACACACATACATATGCATAATAAAAATTTGAGAAACGGTGTTTTGAACCTTGGTCATATTCTATTTTAATATATAAAATATTTCTAGTCTCTGTAACCTATATATGAAAAATGCTTAAAAATATGATTGCAGCATCCTGCAGAACTTCATATTTCTGAGTGTAGAATTCAAGGCTAGTTGACACACTCTTATTAGGAGTTTGAAATCATCCTCCTGAATCTGAAGAAGATACTTAATTTTTTTTTTTTTTTGTACTTAAACTCTACCTTGAAATGTTAAAACTTATTCACGGAAACTATGTGTTCAGTCTCTTTCACTACCTTTAGAGTAAAATGGAAATTACAGAGAGGAGCAGAGGTCTAGAGAATTAAATCACCTTGTTTGAAGTAAAAAATGCTGGATTTTAAGTGCATGATCCATTGAGGCATTTGTCACGATCCGCTTATAGCGGGGTGTCGTGATGGTTCGTTCGCCAATCCCAAAGTGCAAAAGACAAACAGCAGGGGACTATCAGTTTAATCATAACAGATGCACCTTTATTAAGGGCCAAAACAATAATAATAAATGCGATTGTGGGGTCAGAAAAGAAATAAAAAGGAGAGTGAGAGAGAAAGAGAGAGAGAAGGGGGGATGGGAATAGCTACCAACACAGACAAGGTCCTCAGTGGTCGGGACAATGGGGATCCGTCTTGTTGTGTTGGGGAGAGTCTCCAAAGTCCTGCCCAACCCAGGGGTCCAGTTATAGTCCACAGAGGGGAAAAAGTGGGGGGGAACATGCCTATTGAAATTGCTATTGGGGAAACAGGTGTATCTACAGAAAATCATCCAGGCTGAACAAACACAATGAAGAATAAGTCCATTGAAGTTACTGGAGAAGAACAGGTCATGTCATTCCCCCACCACCACCACCACTCTCTGTGGTAGGGGTCTCAGTCTCAGTCCTTAGGGAGAGTGTTCTTGATCTCCATCTGTCACGGTGGTAACGAGGCAGATGAGGAGTCTGCAGTGACCACCAGGGTCACCCCAACAGTTCATTGGGCTTAAAAGTGGAGAGTGAAGCAGGAATTGCAGAGGGCCGCTCTGTGCTGGGTCCACGCTGGGTCTTCACCAAGTCCTTGCCACCTCCTTGCCAAGTTCTTGCCGGGCCTCGTTTGGAACAGAACGTAATGGTACAGCGGCTGCACCTGCACTGTTGCCTTCTCCAAGCCAGAACTGCAGTGGGGGAAGGGAGTTCCTTCTCGTGGCAATCGGCAGGCAAATGAGTGAGGGTCTTCAGATGGCCTCTTACAGCATTTCCTATGTCAAAGAAAACATCTAAATTAGAGGAAATAGGTGGCTCATGTACATGCTGTGCCTCACACTAAGATAAAAAACACAGGAATTCCTTCCCATTTGAGGAAAGGAAATCCAGGTGTGTAAACTGTACGTGACCTCTAACTGACCTGTTCAATGCCTAAAACACTTGGAGACCACAACATGTCATGGACTACATGTTGCCCTTATTGGTCTAAAAGCAGTCTGTGAAGTGAACATTGATATAGAAAAATTTAAACCTGCACTTTTTTTTTACTGTAGTTATTGTACCTTAGGCCCTTGGACATGGAAGTTCAAAGGTCAGCCCAACAACTGCAGCTCCTTTCACTGCTGGATTTAGGGCACTTGAACCTGACTGAGCTGCCCCCTTTTATCCCAAGGAGTATCATGGTGGAGGAGACCACACTACAATTTGATGTCTGCCCATATTACAGAGATATTGTGCAACCCCAATCCCCCATTTTTAACACTTTTTTTTGGTAAACTTTTGTTCAGGCCTTTAATTACTTATAAATGAAAATACATCATATTATCACTTGATATAATAAGATATTTAGACCACATAAGCCACTTTAGCTCCATCTTTCAGTGGCAATAGAAGGAAGAAATATTTAATTCAAAACATCTCAAATTTAACAGGAAATAATAAATTCAAAAATGCAGAACAGAAATTATTTGTGTTAATTTTATATATTTGTTGATCATACTTAAATTTATTTTGACAGACTTTCTAGTTCTTCTGTTTTAAAATTATCTTGAATATTATTAAAATAATTAGAGTAAACATAAATTTAACAACAAATTTTGACAATCCTTATTTCCAGTCTAATTATATTTTTTGCTCTAAATTGTACCAAAGAACAAATGCAAGATTTGCATCTTAAAAGATTTTTTTAAATCTACTTTTACTTATATTCATATTTTCTCATATATACAGAGCCATAGTTCAGGGAATATTATAAATACACAGAACCCTACAGGCCCTGAGAAAAGGTATTTACTGGTGTTGCTTATAAGCCCCTTTAAGTACTGAAGGGCCACAATAAGATCTTTCTGGAGTTTTTCCTTTTTCAGACTAAATATCAACTCCCTCATATTTTCTTAGCCGGAGAAATATTTCAGACCTGTGGGGATCTCCATGACCCTCATTTGGACCTGATGTAACATGCATTACTGGTTTCTATTTGGACACTGAGAATATTTATATGCCTATATATTATTTTATGTGCTCATATATGAACAATAATAAACTTCTGGAGCTTTTCAGCTTGCACACGTATGTACATGTATTTAAAAAATACATACTTTTCTTCAAGAGATCTTTTTCTAAAGTTTTTTTTTGTAAACTTCTGTGAGGTATATTCCCCATTATTTTGGGGAAGGATCTTCAAACCACAATTTAGACAGCTACTCCAGCAACTATCACTCTGCTGTTTGCAGCACAGTATAATCTTATTTTTCGTGTGGGTATCAAAGAGAATGTAGGCTAATAAATGACACAGAAATATGCAGAGTTCTGACATCCTGTGAGTAAGATACCAAAGTCAGCATCAGCAGATGTAGCAGCTAAACAAAAACCTCTTAGTGAAACCTGAAACATCCAGATTTTTATACATGCAAACCCAGCTCTGCTCCTTTGTTTTCATTGCTTATCTCTTCAGGATGCTTACGGGTCTCAGTAATGTCTCCTGACATAAAGTCCTAGGGTCAGCATCAAATCCCATTAAAATGATCTGAAAGCCTCATTTGAGTTGAATGGGTTTTAAATCAGACTTTTGTTAGACTTACCTAGTAGAATAATAAATATTCATAGGTGGATGCAAGAAGAGAAGATCTCTCTAGTTTTGAGTCCAGCAGGAAGATAATTTGATTGTTGCAGGATAATCTACTTGTTGATCGAGAAAGACTCATGGAAATTTACTGTTGGGGCATATGCAGGACATGGGCAGGTAAATAAGGTACTTGAAAAACAAAATCATAGTAGCATATGCCACAGCATCCAAACCAATCCCTGAAAGATATTTTGATTTTTTATGCTTTCTTTAAACTAAGTATAATTAGAATTCTTGTGAATATTAATTGATAGTTTTTAACAAGCTATCTGACTACTAAGTATCATAAACGGACACCATTTAGGTAACCAAAAGTAAAGCAAAGACATTTCCAATTCTTCTTCTAGTTTTTCTCACTATTCACAGCAATTCCATTTATAATATGCAGCTGGCAATGATACGATCTGTTTCATCCTCATGTCACATAATAAAGTCTTACTGACAGTGGGGAAATAAATATTCTCTCTTGTACATAGAATTGAAAGACTGGTTAGTTTGAGTGGAGACTTGGCTAGAAAGCCTCAGCATGCCTTTTTAATACATGGACTTTTCACTATGCAGAGTCATTAAGATAGGGAAAGGCAGAAAAATTGAGGGAAGTGGAGGTGAAAACATCATATGCTATTAAGAAAACAGGAAATTGGTGGGGGAGACTCTATTTCTGCCCCAACACAGGCAAAAGGTGTGTCAGGGTGCAGAAGTTGCACAGTTTTGACAATATTAGTCAAAATTAGTTTAATATTAGAAGCATTCAAACTACTTTTAAAATGTGGTGCTGTGTTTCTGGAGTGCTAACTCAGACAGCATGCTAAGGACAGCCCACAATAATGATATCCTTTGTGTAAACAGAGGCTTCTTTCTTCCATCACTGATCACAGAGTCATCTGCAGGTATGGAAGGGCTCAATACAGGCTGAGCACCCACCTTTGAGGATTAGCACAGCAGAAAAACCCCACGTGTTAGCTCCTGTTGTGGTTTAACCCCAATATGTATCTCTGCCCCACACAGCCCTTATCACGGCAGGATGTGCTGCTCCCTGCAGCTCCAGGGGAAGAGAGCAAGGAGGGTAAAGCAAGTCAACTCATGGGATGAGATAAAGGCAATTTAGTAGGTAAAGCCAAAGCTACACATGCAAGCAAAGCAAAAGAAGGAGTTGATTCACTGCCTCCCATGGCTATGCAGCTGCTTGGACCCATCCCCAGGAAAGCTGGGCTCCATCATGCATAATGGTGACGGACTTTGAAATAGAAATGCCATAACTCCAGATATCCTCCTTTTTCTTTGTGATGTGAAACATCTCTTTGGCTAGTTCTGGTCATCTGCCTGGTCATGTCCCCTCCTAACCTATGGCATATCCCTCAACATCCTCCTCTGTACAGCATGAGGAAAAGACCTTAATTGACACTGATTAGGCACTGCTCAGCCGTGGCTAAAAGATCCCTGTCTTATCAACACTGCTTGGGTGACACAATCTAAGCATAGCACCATACCAGACACTGAGGAAAATTAGCTCAATCCCAGCCAAAACCATCAAGATTCTCAGAGGGCAAGATTATGTTGTGCTGACGTTTTTTGACACGACCTTGTAACAGCAAAGTACTCACAGCATAGCAGTGTATTTTGCATCATAGGCACAGTGTGTTATTGCTTTTGTCACTTAATTCCCTTCCCTCAATTGAAATGCTACGTGTTTATATAATATCTTCTAAGTGTATTCAAAAAATAGGTGAAAAATTATGCTATGACATGCCTAAGGAGCTACAAATTGTAATGCACACTAATAACTGTAGGCCTGTCTAGGTAGAGAAGTAAATGAACATTTTATTTTCTTCTTGTCATCACTATTCACCCTTCAGTGGATTCACCTGGCCTAATATAAGTACACAGTTGTAAATGCAGTTTCAAAATAGGGTGTAAGTGACTATTTAAATACAGTCATAAACATCTGTACCAACAGAAAGAGAAACTTAAATGACACTAATTGTCACCTTATCTGCTAGTCTTAGCAGAAAGAGAAAGCAACAAATTACTCTGTCTCAGATGCTCTATCAGCTGTAGGCATCCTCCCCTATTAACAGACAGTAATTTTATTGGTAGGATGAGAATATTACACTAACTCCATAGCTGCATGTGCCATGGACAAGAAAACAATTTTTCTCTTTTCATGTGTGTCAGTTCAGTGTCTGTCTAAGGAGATGATTCATTGAAATATTTTAAATTTTAGTTTGAAAACTGTATCACAAGGAAAAGCCCAAATTCCATAAGGGTTTTTAACAGTATCCAGTGATCTCCTTCACTATTGTTATTAGATTTAACATTCAAATTTGTTTTGACTGAAAACCAAAAATTCTTTTCCATTGAAAATCTAGATTACATGCTCACAAAGCATTAATAAACATCCACCCCAATTTTTAGACAGATTTAATTAGTATTCTCTTTACTTAATTAAAAAAAATACAACAACACAATATTCTCTTTTAGATAAGGCCCTTGAATATACACAGACTTAGAAACAAACATGTGATAAAGACAATAAATTTAGAGCTTAATTAATTGAACTTGGGCTGACTTCTCATTAAGAATGTTCAGGATTTTAGACTGATATGTTTGACACTTTGATGTAAGACATTTCTCTTTTAAGTATTTGTCAGTGCTGAAGATTAAATATAGCTGCCATGTTGCCTTCTGGTGATGAGTAAGTATTAAACTAATTTTTGCAATAAAAGAAAGTTACAAGTCAGCCTTTTAAGAAAAGGACATCAGGAAGAGAAGTAAATTTTTATTGGTCCTGCCAGCAGATCAGCTCCTATCCCTGTGAAGTTGATGTGCTCTACAGACTACCGGGGATATATAGCACAATAAGGATATTAGATAAGGATAAGGTAGTATTAACACTACTGGAATAAATGGAAGCATAAAGTCATGAAGAACAAATAGAGCATGTGCTAAAATTCTATATTGAGGTAAGAAAATTTTCTGAAACCCAAGTGAGGTTAGGGATAAATGCAGCAATCAAGTTTGAAAATGTATATTGATAAAAATTTTCACCATGGGCATTTCATGAAGGAGCTAATCCTATCAGACAGCTTTTGTTTTCTTATCCAGGATAATTTTATACGATACATTATGTCTTTGCCCATACACTTAAATTAATAATAAAATACAACTAAACTGAAAATTCTCATAGGAAAAAAAAAGCTCTAAATATTCTAGAAAGTCCCCCTTTTGGCTGCCCTAAAAGAAAAAAAATAATAATAAAAAAAAAAATTCTTGATGTTCCAGGGGAAAACTCTAAAGAAGCTGAATATACAAAATAACCTATAATTTATTTAAATTTCTTGTGGAATTCCTTAACTAAGTTGTGGCTATTTTACAATCAAATAGTAAATATATTCTTCCCAGTGAATATGTGTGTATCAAACCTAAACATAACATAAACCTCTGACAACTATTTTTTTCAGAAAATAATCTATAATTCCCAGTGTATAAGTCTCATGGAAAAAGTACTGAAAAAGCACTTTTTCTAACTTGGCCTGAGTCCCTAACCATGACTTTCAATGAGTTTCAAGGTCATCTTTTATTTTTTTTTTGGCATTTGCACAAAAGCTGAAACAGAAATTCGTTTAAAATTATCTCTCATACTATGAATTAATAGAATGATAAGGTGACACTGGTAAAGAATTATGCAGTATGATTTGGTGCTTAATCTTCTGTGGCCACATTGCTGAGATGTAAAGAGATGCTGGAACCAGCTCAGTGACCTCATTTCTGTATCTGACATTTTTTCTTCTTGTTCTAGAATTGGTTTTATGTTGCTTCTGCACCTGAAAATGAGAAATTTGCTGCTTCCTTTGAAGAGGTCTCTTCAACAAGAGCCACAGCTTGTCAAATCACAGACAGTGGGAATCCACAGGATACAACCTGCCTGAACCATGTCTATTAGAAAATGAGAGAGTTCCATTCAAATTTCCTTTCTTTTCCCTTGTTAGTCTAATTACAGCAGCTTTATTCCTGTCAGGTTAAAGGCTGTTTCTCATATATTCACAGGTCACCCATTTCAAAACACTAATTCATAGAAGAGGCAGAATCTTTGCAGATTTAAAGAACTGAAAGAAATTAAATCAAGCAAATATACAAATCTCTCTATGGAAATAGTGTTTATAATCTCATGTTTCTCTTTATTTTTAGATTTTGTATGAGCTCAGCACTTTATAAGGATGGCAAATGCCCTCAGTAATTACAAATTCTATCAACCTTGTTAAAGAAAAGAGAAGGATGAAGCTACATCTCTCCAAAATTCTAAAGAAATGAGTACACAGAATTGAGTTGTCACAGATGACAATCGTAAATCTACCCAAGCCTGAAGCAGATGGAACTACCTCATTCTTGAATGCAGCTTACCAGTTAATAAATATAGTTAGCTTTTATTCACCTTTTAGAGGAAATACATATTATTCTAAATAACAAATAATTTGCATAATGACTAATAAGGATGACAGATATTGCCACTGTAATCCAATATATAACCTGCAATTAAAATGAAAGGGATACTCCAAAAATTAAAAGCAATTTAAAAGAGATACTGATAATGTGACAAAAATATATTTCAGTCAGAAAACAATTGGTTGTTGAAGGTGTGAAGGTAATCATCTTCTCATGAATTTGCTTTTGGAGATGTGGATATTTGTATTATTTTAATTTAAGATGTGTCAGCTTTACTTTAGTATCACTCAGTGTGTAAATTAAAGCTTTTCTTTGCTTACAAAGGACCCATAAGCTGTGGTTCCAACATACAAGGACTGTGGCCAAGGGCATCTTCACAGTCTGGAAACTCCCACTTCCCACAGAGTTCCCATGCAATAGGAGATTTTAACTCCTCACATGGCAAAATTCTGTAAGAGGGTTCCTCTGCATTATGAATTTAATGGGAGCTGGGAGCACGAGCAGTCTCTTTTGGGAAGGACAGAGCGGGATCACATCTAGCCAATCTAGACCACTCTATGCAAGTAAATGTAAAAAATGCAAGTAAGTCATTGACAAAAGTCACCTTACTCATCAGAATGCCTCTGAAAGTGGCCCAGTGTAATTCCTTCCAATCTCACAAGAGAACTCTTATTTTTATTAGTCTTATATTAGAAAGTATATATATATATACTTATATATATAATATGTATTATATATATTATATTATAAGTATAGTCTTATATTATTATTTATTCATTTTATATCAATCTTATATCAGATATTTGGGCTGACTTACTATTTCTGCTCTGAGGACTGTCTCCAGCTCAGCACATTTCTCATTGAGTAGTTTTATTCTGGTATTACACACCAGGTTCTGAGATTAGGATATAGATTTTAAGGACCATAAATGGTAAAAGCTTAATGATCTCACATCTATTTGTATTTAGAGCTGTGGAATCACATGATAATTCTGATGGAGGAATTAATTGTAGTGGGTCACATTTTCCTTTTGATATAGAAAACTAAGCATAATAACTGGAGTACTTCACATTTTTAGTATTTTTCTCAAGTGATACATGCACATCCTTCTAGAATAAAAATATTTGGGCAGTACTCAATGATTTGGGGGCATGTATTTAAACTTTAGCTTTTACACCAACTGGTTATAAGAAATTATACAAAATTAATATTTTTAATGTGTTGTAGAAATGAAGGATTAATGCAATGATGGAACTTAAAGCGTGAGTACCCTTAAGGATAAAATACATCCATTGTGAGAAGAACTGCAAGTTTCAGTAGTTCCTTTTCTCTTGGTGCTAGCAATGAAATAGCTAAATGGATAAGTACTACGAATTTGTGCTCTGATGGGTACAAATACTAAGCAGAAAATACAATATAAGCCTTACTGATTTGAAAATCTAAACCACCACACTATTGTGACAACTCTGATAAATGTAATTAGAAGAATGCTGATGTTATCTGTTTCTAGCGAATCTTCAAACAACCAATTTTCTGCTATTAATTTCATGTCCAAATTTCATTTGCTTGTTTCTATTAATTTCAAAAATAAAATTCTGGATTTTTTTTTTTCTTGATAAGTTCAAATGGTTTAGGTAGTTCAACACTGTCACTATGCAATTAAAACTTGATCATTCATTGCCCCTGTTTTAGGGCACTCATTTTTCCTGCTCATTGCATAGAAACTATAAGTTGTTTTACTAGTAACTTTAAATACTTTTTTCTCACTCAGTTGAGAGGTGGTCTGCTAAAAATCTCTTCAGATGGAGAAGTGATATGTTATCATTCCTGCCATAGAAATGACAAACAGAAAAATAAGTGATTAATAGATGCATTTCTAATGGATTTATATAGTTGCAACCATAGGCGATATGGTTCATACATAAACACCTATTTTTTAAAGTGTCAGGTAAGGCACATCTAGATAGCTATGTCTCTTCTGTTAATATCTGAGCCTTTGTCCCTCAGATACACTGAGCTTCCTTCAGGACACAAAATTTCTTCTATTAGCAGTAAAGATTTTTATTGTGGAGATGGTTGTAGTGATAGAATGCATTAATTAGGAACATTGAGTGCACTGGTAGGTAGGATCAAAGAGAGGACAGTCTGTAAAGGAAGCAAGCAGATCTAAACTCTTTCAGGCTGAATCCACTACACCCAACCAGCTCTGTCCCCATGTCCCTTGGTGTCTGTCTCTGTGTCAGTGATGACAGATCAGGGGCAGCTGGGAAGATGTGGAACCAACCTTTCAAACCAGCCTGAAGGAGGAAGCTTTGCTGCATTATGGAGGCTGTTGGCTGGAGCGTTGGAAGGAAGCCCCATTCAAAGCCCTGGTTACAGGACAATCGGAGCAAGATCAAGAGAAAATAATTAATGTTGCTAATAAGAGAGTTCAGAACACTCTATGGAGTTCAAGTGCATTTCTATGCAACAGAAATAGAAAATGCTTATTGTAGAGAAGCATTTCCTGTGTCTCACAGGAAAGTAGGAGGGAGATCTGAGACCAGCTGGAAAAACATGCCAACAATCTCTAAATAATTGTTGTACGTCTGCTGTGTTACCTACAAGATCTTTGTAGGTAACAAAGATCTTGTTATCACATTTTGTTCATAAATCAGATGTTTTCTTTGGGACAGAGGATCCTGACCAAAGTCCCAGATATGATGTTTAGGCAAATAAAAAGCAATCGTATGAATGTCACACTTCACATTTGTTTCTTTTCTTAATTAAGACCTCTTAAATTAGCAGGTCTAAATAACATAAATTAACCCAAGGCTCAGAAACATTCAGCAGGGGCTCTGTCCAGCTTCCTTCTATTTATTATTTATGAATAGTGATTAATAGAAAACATCAATAGTAGAACAGAGGTGTAAGTTCTCAAGATAAGAGATTAATAATGTCCCAATGGAGACAGTAGGTTGACCCGGATTAAGTGCATATGTATATATGATTGCTATGTTATCGTCCTTGAGCAGGAGAATGGAAAACCATTGTGATTCAATCAATACATAATTAAATTGAGAGGAATATAAATGCAATCAATAGCACATGATGGAGAACAGGTCTTATAAAATAAAACTGATTTAATTTTTTAAATGAGATTACAAGTTGGACTGACAGAGGCAACTACAGATGTAATATACTTACATGTTACCAAAGCATGATTTACAGTTGTACAGACTTAAATAATTAGAACACAGTATTAACAATCCCTTGAAAAAAGGGGACCAACTGGAATTTTATGTAAGAAGCAATACACTGGATCTATCTAAGCAGCTTATTTAAGTGTTAACATTAATTTTGACATGATTTTAAATTCTGAATTACCAATGAAAAAGTAAATTTTAAAAATTCCCTCAGATCTAACTCATAGAGGAAGACGTAATAGCGATCTGCAAAGTGGACATTGCACAGCAACACTGACCTGTCAAGGATATATGGTATTCTGAAGTATAAACAGAACCATAATAAAGAAGAGAAATATGTCTTTAATTTAAAAACACAAAAAAAGATGGTACATAAATGAAGAATGAAATTCAGTTATGAGAATCATATTTAAAAAGTGATGGACAATAATAAGAAGAGAACCACAAGCTGAAGGGCTAGAAAAAAGTCTTATTTTAAGATAGATTTTAGAGACTCTACTAATTTAGCTGGAAGGACTTGTACATAATCAAGTCTTCTTCAACAGATTAATTTTTTTTCCAAAGGATTTGTTGATCTAGCAAAGAAAACTATATAAAAATTACTGGCTGAAAGGCATATTCAAATTAGGGAAATCTTCTTTAATTGAGACTGACATTAGCCATCAGAACTAACTGGAATTAAGAGAAAATTCTCTGACTTGCAAGTCAAGACTATTTGTCTTTATGGAAGATGACATTGTAGATCCCCATTAGAGTAAAGATACAGATTATAACTATGTAGACCTCAAGACAATAACTTTACAAATCAGTCTTATGCAGAATGTTGCCAGCAGAACTCACAGAAATTCATATTTTATATGAAATCTGAACATGTAGAGTTACAGGCTTTGCACTTTGAGGATGCTGGATTTCATATAGGAATAATAAAATCATTCTACAGTCTGAATTATATATGATATCAGATTAGAATAACTTGAAATTCAATTCTGGTACATAAGATAAGCAAACACTTTAAAATTTAGGTAGGGATATAAGATATTTCACTACTTTTCATTTGTGGATATTTCCCACACCAGTCTTTTTCTGAGAAAAACTTGCTTATCTAATCAGATAGCTAAATAAAAATTTGTTTATTTTACTGGCATTTTGAGAAATTCAGTGAGTTTCAATTCTGATATTACGACCTCACAGAGATTTTACACTTATCAGTATCGTTCAAAGAAAGGGCCAAAACTGCTGCCACCATGGAAATTGAATTGTTCCCATTTCTGGAGTGTGAAAAATACACTGGCAAGGCACAGTGCAAAACATTTACTCAGCTTTTGCAGAGGGATCAAACAAATAGGCCCACTCACCACAGCAAGAAATTCACAGTCTTCATGAGTAATATGTTGTTTAGAGATTAAATCTTATGATAACTATAGTTCTCTCTTGCAATATATGGGTTAAATATATGGGTAAAAACTAAATTCTTGTATTCACATAACTACCCTTTTTGCTTAGTATTGCTGTTGTATTTCTTGTAGAGTTTGTCCATGTGAGTATGACACAGTAACTTAAATCTTCTAATTAATAACTTTGAGAAGGCAAAAATTAATCTCTTTAAATTATTAGAAAACCTATGAAACTTTAATTGGACTACTTTTTCAAGTCTGCAGTGCAAACTTTATCTTTAAATAATAATCTCATGGCTGTTCCAAGAACTTTACTTAACCTATACCTAAATGAAAAGACAGTCTTGTACAAAGAAAATTATATAATTCTGCAAAACTGACACTTTTATATAATAACCTGTGACTTTTTTATAGCTTTTTTATTTCTTCAGTGTAAGATGAGAAGTACAAATAATTATTAACCCAAGAACTAAAATGCAAATAAGTGTAATATTACTAAATTGCATATTTGCCTTGTATCCTCTAATGCTAGGGATTATTTGGAGTGAATAGTCTTTCTGAATACTTCATTACATATACTTGATTTGGCTTTTGCATGCATTTATAATACCTGAATGTCATATCCAGCTAAATTGGCAAGCAAACAAATGCCTGTAAGTGTAATTTAAACTGGACTCTATTTTTTCAAGTGGTGAAACATTTATTCATTGTACCAAGTCAAATTAATTTTTTTTATTTCCTATTAGTGGTCACATAACTGAATCTCTCCTTGCCCATATTCTCAATCACAAAACATAATGGAAGTTTGGCCAGGTGGTAATAGGTAGAGAGACTTCAATAAGATCTGGTAAATGAGATAGCTGATGAGGTTTCATGCAAGGGATGTTTCACTGAAACTGATTAACAGATGATTAGCAAGCTCAAATTAAGAGGCAAAGAGAACAAACAGTATGAAACCAAGCAGGTGGTAAGGACAAAGTACTAAGGAAGGAGCTAGAAATGTAATAAAGCTTAATGCTGAAACATTTCCTCTCTACTTAGAGATGGATGGTACAAATCCTTTCTTAAGTACTTCAGGGGAAGTCAACATGAAAACCAATTAGTAGAAACATCAACACTTCAGGCTACAAAAGCAGACCACCTACACCACTAAAGACCTTTGGCCACAGAAATCCCGTACACAGAGTAAAATGAGAACTAAAATTACATCAATATGTGCTAATATGAATAACACTGTCAAACCATTTTGCCTTTACATGGAGGAGAAAAGGAAGGCCAAGCAAAAAGACTAAAAACATCAAGTCATATAGCACACATTTTCTTCAAAAATCTTAGATTTTATTGTTTTTTATGGTTATATCTAAAACAATTTTTTACAACATCTTGTAAAGAATATCAGCATAAAAATACAAAAATTGCATGCTTTGCATGACTGTTTGCATATTGGTTTGTTAAATTTATCTAATTAGGTCATCAGATTAGAGCATGGCTACAGAAATAAAAATATGCCAGTTATAAGGCTTTGAATTATGACTTCTCAGAAATTGCAACTTCTTGGAGAAAACTACCAGAAGTGCCAAAAGGAACCACAGGATTAAAAATGTGTTTGCATAAGTGGGGGTTCATGATTATGAGAAATTAAAATCACTACAAAAATCTATATATCAGTAGTAAAAACTGGAACCAAAACTTGAGATCAGTTTTCCTAAGTGACAATAAAGTTGAATATCGTAAGTTGCTTTGAAAATCATGTGGAATTCTACATTATTTGTTTGGGAACTTTTTTTTTCTATTTCTTTATTTCTACTATTATATTAGAAATAAAACAAATAATAATTATTATTCTATATTACTAATTCTATTATCTCTTGCTTTAGCATTTTCCAGAATGAAAAACATACAGTGAAAGTGAATCATAAGTATTTGTATGATTAAGAGTCCAGCTGTCCTTGCTCATTGTCTGACTTATTTTGCAACTTTGCTTGTTCTCGGTGATCAGGATCTTAATCTGCTGCTGTGACTTTCTGGCTTGTTCTCAGTATGGACTTACTTGTCAATCACTGAACTCTTGACTGGCACTGGTCGCCATCCCTGGACTTTATCTTGCTCAGGTCCTGGAAGATGGAAGTCCTTGCTGCTGTGCCTGTGAGGTTGTCACTCTCTGCTCCTGGGTCCCCTTCCTGTGCAGAGCTGCCCAGGGCAGGAAGGCTTTTACTGACCTTGTCAATGTCCAGCTGCATTTAGGATCAAACTTGTGTGAAGTGTCTAAGAGACTTCAAATACTAAATTTTAGGAAATTCTACAGAACTGAAGAAACAGTGAACATAAGATTTAATATGCAATATGTTTTAATATTAGCAAATCAAATAGCAAAGCACAGAAAAGTCAGATATTCATTATTTTGCAGGGGTTTTACATACCCAGGATCAAGGAAATTTTTGCCATATATAGATTTTTACATTGATTAGTAAATAGAACAGGGTTGTAAACAGAACATTCTCTTTAATATAAATTTTTAAAGTATTGCTACTTCATAATTTGAAGTATTTCAAAATATTTATTTTGAAGGTGTGAATTTCAGACATTTCTGAGAAGTCATTCTGGTGCAATCTCCTTCAACTGCTCTCTCAGAACAGCTCACTGTACCTTTTTTTTTTTTTTTTTCTGCAGTGTATAACCAATTTTTTTTAAGCAAAAATGCAAAGGACACCTTTACCTGTATAGGAAAGCTCGATATTGGAGATCGAGTGAGGACTGATGTTGCTCCAGCCATGACCTTTGCAGTTCTTGACGGTGAATTCTAATTAATGCATGGCTGCTGACTCACCTGAAACTTCAACAGTACAGCAAGAAAAATATTTGTTTTGATTACTGAAACCACGGCCTGAGACAAAGCTACTTGAGTTGTATTAATGCATAAAGCTCTTCCTCCAACTTCTAGCACAGTGAGATAAAGAGTCTGGTACAGATCAT
Organism: Taeniopygia guttata; assembly: GCF_048771995.1. Classification (NCBI taxonomy): domain Eukaryota; kingdom Metazoa; phylum Chordata; class Aves; order Passeriformes; family Estrildidae; genus Taeniopygia; species Taeniopygia guttata. The sequence goes on along the minus strand of NC_133024.1, from coordinate 103,354,631 downwards.
TTGGACACATGTTCTATGCAGATTCTGAGACCTGGTTTGATTCTGTTCAAATAAATGTATATGAGAATAATTCAGATAGCCAGTGCTAGAGCAATTTTGTTTGTCAAGTAGTATTTTACTGGATCAATAACCCAAACATACAAATATGTAAGTACAGAAGTTCACTTATACATGAAATTTAATTAAATATATAGATGCTTATAAACTCCTCTCCAGTCAGCTTCTAATCTGCAAGTAGCCTTACTTCAGCAAATTAACCTGCATTGCTGTTTCTTCATCAAAACAATAATGAAAGACTTAGCAGTGTATGTCTTCAATTAAACTTAAATACAGTCCTGTACCTAATTTTCAGAACAAATCTGCTGCATCAGTATTCCAAACCACTGTAAATAATACAAGAATAAAATAATACCTGTCTCTGCTGTCAAGATTGTTACCACCTTTTTATTTTTTAATGACTTTTAGTAATAGTATCAAATTTCTGACTGAAACCAAAATCCCCAAATTAGACAAAGCAGGGAATTATTAAGTGGCAGCACTGAGGCACTTCTTTTTAAAGTGATAGCAAGGCTTGCATTTCACCAAGAAGTAACTTTGCATCCTCTAATAAATTTAACTATGTGCAAGTTTTTTTCACATGGTGTTCTTATATGTCTTTGATGGGATCCTACTCCATGTGTATGGATGCAAAAGAGGAAAGAGAATAGAGAGAGCTGAGCATGGTCAAAACCTGTTATTCAGGAAACTGAATGCTAAAGTTTCAGCTTGATGATGAATTTACAAAGAGAAATTATAAAGAAACTGCATTATGAGTTCAAATGTAAAGAGGTTGCCATACATTATTTGGGATTTAAAATTGTTCTTGGTGATTATCATTATTAATTATGGAAGTATGTATTAAAGTAATGACCGTATGTAATATATTCATGCTCAATTTGCAATTAATTTGTTTGCCTGTAGCCAGCTGCCACAATAAAATAGAAGGGATAACATTATTAGTGGTTAGGAGAAAGCAGAATGTTGCTAGGTAATATAAATAAAAGATCAGTTAAAATTATTCCCTGCTCAAATCAAAACTAGAGACACAACTCGAAAAAGTTTGAACTGTGACCTGTTGAATGAGAGGCAGTCACTATCTCCTGCAAATGGAGAGATAATTTTAAGGGGTAAATAGTCCCTATTTCATCTCCAGCTACAAATGCTTCCACCAGGAAGATATTTCAAAATACACAATCTTGCCCTCTGTCCTTATAATGAGTAGGAGAAGAGAATTTCTTAGATTAGCAGAAGATGAAAAAAATATCTACTTATATGAGTAGAGATCACCACTTTTTTTTAGCTGAGAGAAAACACAAAACTGGTCTAATACACTGTAATATAATAACTATAATAACACAGTCATAAAATCTCACAAAATTTATTTACAAACTACATAGCAGAAAGCAAGCTAAATAAAAAGATATGTATCTAGAATCCAAAAGAAGAGAGAAAGAGTAAGAATGATTAATAAAAATTAATTTATATATATTTTTTTTGGATATTCTTTTATGTACATATACGAATATGCATATCTATACTTGTGTATATCTATATCAATATCTATATATATGTATATATATATGTATATCTGTACTTGTAACTATAAACATATACTTGCTATATTCATGCTCAATATCCATAAATATTCATACTACTATCATAGTCTAATTTTTCCAGTGAATGCCAGCAAGGGACAAAAAGTGCCCAGGCCACTCCCAGCCTCACGTATCAAGAAGACCTGGCACATGTGCAATCCTTCCCATGGTTTTGATTTTCCTCTCTGTATTTATGATCTCTGATTTGATCTCTCTCCCAAGACAGGGAAGTCAAGCACACCTGAGAGAGGGTTTCCAGGTCCCTATGTTATAGCCTATGTTATCTCTGCACAGAAATTCTACTTCTCAAAACAAAGGATAAAGAGCAGTAGGCAAAGTAGATGGTTTCCCATAGTGTTATTCTCCCAGCCTTGGCATTCCCAGCTGCAAGGTCACTTGAGCAAACCTATCATTCTCCTCACAAAAACTTTCACTTTTAACCCCTTCCTCCCAACACACTGTATCTTTCTGCTGGTTTCTTTGGGGTTTTTTGTTTTAGTTTGTGCTTTTATTGGTTTGTTGGGTTTTTTTTTTTTTTTTTTTGTTGTTTGTTGTTTGTCTCTTCTTGCTTTCTGCCACTTACTTTTATTCAACATTGATTTTTTCAGTTTTTGTCATCCAGAGGTGGACATGAAGTTAGCTACCAAGAGGACACACTGCACTCGAGAAGTCTGTTCTACCCTGGGTACCAGGGAAACTTTCTGCAAGACAATAATAGACAAATACATTCTTTTGTGATGCTGACTATGATGCTTCTAGCAGCTCCTCAGCCTATTGCTGGTTGCCATTGCCCCCCTTCAATTTGCTGCCTTCACTACTTCTAGAAATGAATATAGAATATGTTCCTATGAATATAGTTTTATAACGTATTTCCATTCAAAGAATCCAGATTAGCTTTAGATATTTTAATAAGTACTCTTTGCTAAAATGTCTCTTTTTATCTGAAATCAGGTTTAGGAGTGTTCAAATCACTGCAAACAAACCTGAGAGCAAAGTTATTTCCTTACAGGGTACAAATGGAAAGGTAAAAGATATGTCTGTAAGCTTGTCTTAGAGGAGAGGTGCCTCCTCCATACGCTCCTTCTGTTCTGGCACATCTATTGTAATTTCTCCCAGGCTCCTCTCACAATTCTATTTGATATTGACTCCCCCTGCTCCCAGATTTACTTTTTTAAATTAAGCTGTTTTCACTTTTCTCCCACAGTAGTATTTCTTTTTTTCCTGCTGTGTCTGCTGTGCTTCCAATCTGTAACTTCCATCTCACTGGCATCCCATTTATGACATATCTTGTTACTGTTCTACTCTTTATCATGAATCATGGTGACACTCAAAGGCTTTGACACTTGCAGTGCATCCTGCTCTATAACAAGGCCATGCTTTAATGCCAAATTCTGTTTTCATTGTGTCCCAGTGTTTATGGCTGTGAATGGAAACAGTAAGTTGCATTGAAACTACACAGTCCCTTGCAAGAGATTAATTTCTCACATAGATATTAAACATCTAAGATCTGTATTGGAGATTTATTTCTAAAGTTCATCTGTGTATGTATGTTTTCCCACTAAGCTAAAATTAACATAATCTGCTCTTCAGGATAAATTAAGTTTGCAGATCAGATTAAAATACTTTTAGCCTCATTCAGAAGTGTGTATTGCACGTGATAAGATAAAATCCATTAATGCTAATTTGGATTCCATTAGATCTGCTTGTGACAATTCTAATGAAACCCTAGCAATTATAACTTACATCTAAAGAATTTGGAACACAGGGTAATTTCCCAGACAAAAGTGGAAGGAATTATTTTCTGGGATATGCTTGCCACACAGAAACAATGCAAAAAAGTGTGAATGTAAAACTGTCTTAATCTTCCAAAAGCATTCACTTGCAAGTCTGCAAAAATGCAATTTAGAAAACAGTATTAATTTCTGTATATAAATGCAAAAAGAGACAGTGATGTATAAACATAAAGGTTTACATATATCTATACACAGACTATAAAAGCAACAATTAACATCTTTAAATCCATATGTAAAATGTAGCATATAATGAATAATGAATATAATGTGGACACAGAGGCAAATAAAGAGGAAGATGTAAAAGAATGTTAGCTTAACATAAATATAAACACATAAATATGACCACACATGGATCTCTAACATGAGGATGAAGAAATTAGCATGATGATCATCAAGTTCCTACTAGTGGAGGACTCCAAGTGACAACAACCCCCTGAAATACCCTGCCACCACCACAAGAGTGAAACCACCAAAATTACAGCCTAAATAACCAGGAGAAGGGTAAGCACTACACCAAGCAATAGAAACTAAGTGCTTATATAGCAATTTTAACTGTATCATTGAGACTTTTTTATAGAGAAGGTTCTTTCTTTTTACATAAGAAATATGTCTGGACTATTAATGATTCTGGGATTAGATTCTTAAAGTATCAGTTTTATCAACAAAAAAATTATTTCCTTCATATATAAAGTTTCTTTCCATTTTGCCAAGAAAAAAGATCATGAATTCAACACAGAAATATACAGAGACATATATTCAGCAAATATTCTAGGCTCTTTATTAATCTCTAGACAATCTCAAGGTATAACTGTGTTTAACTCATCCCTACCACTGTAAGATCTGCTGATCTTTTCTTTCCTTGCTGCAGTTTCATTTTACATACTTTCCTTCAATCCTTCCCCTGCAATATTGTAAAGCTGTCCATGAAAATAAGCATTTATATTTGCAATACACAAGCCTTGGAACATGTAGACTCTGAACCTGGAACTGTCATTTCCACAGAGGTCACAGGCATCACTTTACTGTCATTAAATACACAAATGAAGGATGGCAGTAGGTATCCAAATCAGTTTGTGGTTTCAATTTGAAATTCTTCCCTGAGGCTGAGATGTATGAGTAGGCTCTCTGTCCCTGGAGCATGGCTATTTACAATTTCACTGTCAGCAGTCTGAATTTACAGTCACAATGGTAAAAATTATTGGAATTATAAAGTATGCAAAGAATGTGACTCAGGATGATGTAAGCAGATATACACTTTAAGATCTTGCACTGTGTCACTATACCTACTGTGATCATTTGTATGCACACTGAGCATATAAAAACTAGGAAGTGAGGAATGGTGTCAGTAAAAGGCTGAGTTTATGCTTAAATAGGTTATTCTGTCATCTACCATTATCCCTGCTAATTGAGGACTGCTCCTGTTACATATTTTTTTTTACTTTTACTCATTTATATTTCCCTTTTTTAATAGTAATTTCCATTACTTTTTCTATTTTTCAGTAAGTTGCAGGTACTTCTGTTTTGTGGTGATAAGCATGCTTTTGAGAAATGCTCACCTCTTTTCTCTATTCCATTATACCAGGCTTTCAAAAGCTTTATTGTGTTGTTGGATCATGGATTTTCAGGTCATCCAGAGCAGCCAAATTACCTCTTCAATATATTTTTTATGTAGATCCTACATGTGCCTTCAGCATCATCAGCCTGTACAAAGCATTTGGAATCTCTAGGAGGTGAGCAATGTGCCTGTGCAACAGGCGGGGACAGTACTTATAGAGAAATCTCATATGAGATCTCTGAGAATTCCTTTAGCAATGTGATGGTTACTCCTGACAAAACAGTGACAGAACAATAATGCCAGATGGGACATGATTCCTCTGCAACTCATTCACTGTAAATGCAGCTTTGTGACTCATCTAACTGTACAGAACTACTGTGCATGCCAGGCAGTCGGCAATCAGCTCTATACCTGTAAGGGGAGCTTTGTCTGCAGTAAGAATAAGAAAAGAAAGAGCTGTGCAGCAGTTTCTCGGTGTGTGCCTCTGCAGCATGTGCTTCTGCAGCAGAGCTGATGACAATCACCAGCTCAGTACTGCAGGGAAATCCACAGCAGATTTAAAACGTGTTAATGATTATGCAGAATGCCTTGCCATGACTTCCATCCTCCATGTAAGTGATTATAATGGAAGGCACATTTTTAGTCAATGCTTCTTCAAGGGTCTTCTACTGCTCATTCAGGCTGGGTCAGGCAAGAGCTTGGGCAGTGCAGCTCCTGCCTTTTGGCCCTGGGGCTCTTCTGGGGGATAGTCATGCAAGAGGGATTGGGTATTCATCTATTTAATAACTTCTAATCCCCCTGGGGGAACAAAGTGTAGGAGGAAAGGGATCAGCTAATTATAGTTAATTGTATTAGCTGGGAAAGTCTGATTAACATAATTAAGATAGCCTTTTGACTAGTAGCTATACAGCAGGAAAGCGTGCTCGAATATTGCAAGTGATAAACTAATTAAAAGAAGCATGAGCTAGACAACCTAACTAAAATCTTAAAAGGATGATTTTTTGACACATGTATGCTAGGGAAAGCACTCAAGACTGTGGCAAGCATGCAAGGACTGTGAGGCAGGTTTTACAGAGAGATGAAAGATTGCAGGTTAATACACTGGAAAGTTTGCAGTGTATGAATAACAGGAAAGAGGTAAGTATGTGTGAGTTGCCTGGAAACAGCCTGTGGGCCAGGAAACAGGTACTGGTGCAGGGTGAATACAGTGGTTGTGTTTGGTATTCCTGTTTTTAGAAGGTGGATCTAAGCCTTCCCCCCCATGGCCCTTCTCCCCCAGGCATGAATGTAAGAGTATGTTATGAAAGCCAAATACATTGTATGGTATAATTTATCTCTTTTGCAAGATGTGCTGCTTCTCATTCTCCATGTGTTTCCTGGGGTTTTCCATGATAGTAACACAGTGTAATTTTAAATTTGGGAAGCCTGATAAGGTGCATGCATAGAGATGAAGAATCACAGCTTTTCAGTATTTTCAAAGCAGTACTCAGATCCTAATTTCATGACAGTCCAAAACTTAGGAGCTGTGTAAGGGGATTTGGAAAAAAAATGGTAAACTTTTAGTCAATAATTTTTTTACATTTCTGCATTTTCCCCAAAAAATGGAGGCTCTCCACATTCAGAAATAATAAGATGCCAAACTATTTGAGAAAGGTGAGTTTCAATTTCTCCCACAGCTACTAAGTTCCCTGAGTTGAGCTTCAAGTGACTATGTTTTTCTTCCATAAATGTCTTATTCTGATATATTTTAAATGAACTTTTGTCATAGCTATAATACAAAGCAATCTAGATTTTTCATACAAGAAAATTCTTTTTTTTTAAGAGGTAAGTCACATTGCATACTATAAAAAATTCATTGTGATCTTTATTTTCTTTTGATTTCTGCAAATTAGGAGCTTTGTCATATAAAAATTACTTTAATTTCTCATTACCTAATTGTTTTGTTATATTTCTGGTTTTCTTTCCTAAAAAAAAAATTCTTAATGTAGTTAGAATCTTTATACCCCTCTGGTGGCTGGAAGACAGTGCAAGAGAGATGTCTGTTTAAACTTCTAACAAATTTTAATTCCTGGGTTGGGCTGTTAGGGTTTTCCAAGATCCAACAAAATAGTTCAGCCGTGCTTTACCACTCTATGGTCTTGCAGTACCACTGAAGAAAAACAGAAAGTATAGTTTTACAAAGTGGAAAACATCCTTACTATGGCTAAAAAAGTTATGGATAATGATAATTAGAAACCCTCAAGCAGTCTAACCCATGAATTTATTTAAGCCTGTTCCTGAACCATTATTAGAGAGGGTGCAAGCACTGGAGTACATTGATATTTCTTAGTGTTTCCATTCTAGACAGAGGATATTGCATGACTGCTGGAAAAGGACAGTGATTACGGCCAAAATATAAATCATTTGCGTGGACTCAGAGCTTTGACCTGTTGGTAGATTAAATCTATACTTGTATTTTCATTACCAAACCCAGGAGTTTCTTGCTGCTCTAAATCCAGCATAGTTATATCTATTCAAAATAAAAAGTCAAATGGAAAACCTGGTGAGCTCTGTATAAATACAGTACCATAGAGAACATGCCCTGTGCTCTCTGGGGCCACCACCTCATTCAAACAAGTGCCTTGCACAGCCTCAGAGTGCAAATCTGCAACAATACTCATGGAGAATAACTTCAGGTGGAATTTATGGCACTCAGATAGGCTGAGCCAGCAGCATAGCAATATATTAGGTTTACACAGGAATTCTTAAGCTCGATGAAACTAAAATGTATATGGCTTTCAACCCACTTTTCATCCAGGTTTTCTGAACAATTCACACACACACACACACATATATATATATATATATATATATATATATATATACACACAGATATATTTATATTTTTATATTGTCTGGTATGGCTTCGCTGGCCTCATGTTAGGCTGCTCCCTGGGGTCTCTCTTGATGAGGGAAGCCCTCCTGGAGCATTTCTGTGTCAGGAAAAAGAGATATATTGGACCTTTTCAGTCTTCTGCTTCTGTTTATTGTTACCTTATCAAAACTTCAGCACACTGTCTGCGCCAGACTCTGCATGCAGGAAAAAAGGCACAAAAATGGCCACAGATGTACAGTTTCAAGGTATTTTAAGGCTGAACTAAAACGAAACCAAATTAAGAAATGACACCCAGATCATTCTCCCTTTTAACCCAATAATTGATTCCTCAAGGCCTGCAATGCAGACTTTTCTGTCCAATTGCAAGATACCACCCAAACCCATGAAGAAGAAGAAGGAAGAAGGAACTCGAGACAACACCCTAAACCCTCCATATTGTTTCATATCCATTACTATATTCTAAAAACCTAAGCTCTACGTTTTCCACCCAGTGATATTACACACTTCTAAGCAGCTACACACCCATATTCCCCGTGCTAGCAATCAATTTTGGAAGTCTTCTCCACAGCCTCAGGTCAAATGCAGTGTTCTCTTGTGGGTCCGTGCCTTTCAGCATAGAAAGCTTAAAATTCTCAACATCCGGGATTACAACAGTTTTGGATTTTGTTCTTTCAGTGAGAATCCTGCTAAATTTTCCACCCTGTTTCTTAAAGCAGGGTACTGTAATGAGTGCTCATTTGTGGGTTAAGTTCACATGGATGGTCAATATATAAAGCCCAACCCATATCAAGAACAAACAAACAAACAAAAAACTCCAACAAAATAAAAAATCAAAGCCCAAAATGAAACTTAGTATTTTTTGTGATCTCAGAAATTGTTACAAAAATTAAAGCTAGAATTCTAATGACAGAGATTTTAGTAGTCAATTGAAAATATAAAAAATATTATTTTTATGTTGAAAAAGCTAAGAAGTATATTATATTCATGTGAATATTAAGAATACACAGTTTTTTAGAAACTTAGAAATTTTAAGTGCTTTCAGAAAAAAAATATACTACAAAACAATGACAAAATACTCAAAGGTTTTTTAAAAAAATCTTTTGTTGGGTTTTTGAGGTTTTTTTGTTGTTGTTTTTTGAAAAAGTCCCTCTGCTACTTTATTGCAAAGTAAGGTTTAGGAGAATCAGCAGGTTTTGGTGTATCAGCTTTAACATACACCAGACTGTTTATGTCTATGTTAAGCATCTTCAATTAGTGTTAGAAAACAAGCAAGAGTGAATATTTATAATTTTTTGCAAGTATAATGAATAATAGCCATTAATATAAAAGAGTACTTGCCAAACAAAAGATTGAAGTTGAAATACATAACTTAATGATTTAGCTGTCATTTCAATTTTTTAAACATATTAATAAAAATGTGTATTCTTTGTTCCAGATATACGCACATCCAATAAAGCAATAGTAATCAGACTTGGCAGCCAACAAGCTGGCTTTTTCTAAAGCCTGAACTCTTCTTGACATAGCTACCAATTGTACCAAACTTCTTTTAAGAGTTTGTGTTTTCCCTCAGGAAAAGCCTATGGGAAGAAGCAGACCTAGAGGGGTCACCTAAAGTCAAGAGAACCGGTCTTCTGTAAACTGAATAACTCTAAAGAATTTTGCTTTAGCTCCTTACAATCAGCATATTTTTCCTCTCACCCTGTCAGGGATTAAGAAGGGAAGGAGAAAGTAAAAGCAAAAACAGTCAGTTTGCATTCTTGCAGATTATTGACAACACTTATTCTAAGCCAAATGACGATTTTCCTCTTCAACCAGGTATTTCAGACTTTGAGTTGAACATCTTCCCAGTCTGTTGGAATTGTCTGAGTGACTTTGCAAAGCTGGACATGCAGAAAGACATAAAGGGTGTTTGGTAAGCAGGTAAGGCTGGTTGTTTACCACTTACTACTTTTTATTGGAGTTGTAACACACAAAAAATTCTTTCTCTCTTGTGCAAATGAATAATGATGTGTGGAGTCTTAGCAGTAAAGTACATTTTTTAAAGTAACTGAGTTGGAAGTAGAAAGGTAGAGCAGCTACTTCCCATGAACAAACAACTTCTTCACATGGATTGACTATTGAAACTAACTAGCATGGAAAGCAGAATAAACAGTTAATAATTTCCTAGTTGTAGTGTCCCACTTTGTTGAATTAATTGGTTTGGACTGTTAAAGAGTAGTTTCATGTCTGAGTTTCAGTGGTAGTTTATGGATATTCAGACCAAAGCAGAAGTGTCTCTAGGTGACTAGATCCTTCTGAGTATGGTCTTCCTGCCAGAACTTTAAACCCTCCTTTCATAAATCAGAAAATTATCATGAAATAACTTCTGACTGCTAAGAAAGCACCTGAGAGAACCTTTCACACTAACAGTGCCTTATATAAGCACAAGCAATTGAAGTAGTTCCCTGTTTAAACTGTTTTATTTTTTCAATTAAGAAAAAAAATATTAAAATGTAATGTATATTATGTATAACAGTGAAGTTTATGGGTTTCTTATAATAACTACCCTGATAGAAAAACAAATTTGAGAAATGTAATCATGAATTCTGCTTAAAGTCCTTTAGAAATACTGTTCTTAACTGAAAAAAAAAATTAAAAGTGCTCAGTGGGTTTTTTGTGAAATCGGAAGAAATTTCCCCTTGATTTAATAAGAAACCCAGTCATGTAAATAGAAATTGGAAAAGTCTTACAATGTGAATTCTCTCAAGCCAGATATAATACCTTAACCCATCTGAGAAAGGAATGACAAACAGATGTTGAATGAGAAAATGTAGATGAGGAAGATATTTTTGCCAGATACAATGCAGCAGAGCACAGATTGTAGCTGAAAATAGCATGGTTATGGAACAAAAACCCAATATAATTTTAATAAAAGTCATAGAACCATAAAAAAGATAGGGCTAGAAGAGACCTTAGGGATCATTTTTTCCAATCCCTCTGCCATGGGCAGGGTCTACCTTAAACAGATCAGGCTGTAATCCCATGTCAAAGAATAATAGAAATACTAAGCTTTTTAGAAAAATGCAAATTATTGATGGAGTCTTGTAGACTTGAAAAATAAGAACGGAGTAACTGCATGGATTTTGATGAGAAAAAAATCGTCAATAGACAAGAGTAAAGACAAGGAAAGTAAAAAAAATATATACCTAAAAACATTATGTGCAAACCACAGTAAATCTTGTGAGTTTATCTGTTTATAATAAGGTAGATATATAGAGATATAACCAAAGGAAGGATAGGCTGTAAGACACATATGTAAAAATAAGTATCTGGTGTTTGATATTATAGAAAATAATATAAGGAGAAAGGCAGAAAAGTTACAGAGTTGGAAACATGTGAACTGCGAGAGAATTTTGAAGATTTTGAAAGTAAGATTGTAACTTTGAGGCTGGAGAGAGAGGTTCTGCAATGACAATTGAGAGTTCAGTCCTTTCCCCTAAAAATAAATTAAAAAAAGGAAAACACCAACCCACAAAATCAGCCCTCCTAATGGAAGTTTCAAATTCCTTTCCAGATTCAAGTAACAAATCCCTTTAGGTACTTTGCAACCATAAATACATATATATATTTTGGTGAAAACTTTTTTTTTTATTTCTGTAATACTAACCCCTAACAACAGCTATTAAAACTTCTAGATGCAAACTTTTGCATCTGCCACTGACATAAATGAAGTAATTTGAAATTATTTAGTCCTATCACTCTTTGCATGATTCTTTCATTAATCTGACTGTGAACTGAGACAGTAAATTATGTCTCTCTTGAATTTAATTTGTTAATGCATTCTGTTCCAGATTTTAGGAATATTATAAAATTAATTTCTTCATCATGCTGCCTTTGTCAATCTTTAGATGCAAAAATCTCAAAATCTCTGCTTTTATCCCATGTCTTTGCTGTATCTCTAAAATTGACTTGGAGACAAGAGCATTTCTGGAAAGAGAGCATTTCTTATCTGTGTACACACACAAATGTCCACACAAATGTTTGTGCTTATAAATGGAAAAAAGTGTGTTTGAAAAAATATACAGTCTCTGGATTAAAGATAAGTTACTTTTAAAAACTTTTAAATATGTTACCTGTAAAATGACAAAGAGTGTTGATTTTGGAAATTGTTAACTGTGAAGAGTTGTATTTTGATATTTCTTGTGTTGCCAGAGAGAATTGTGAAGATTGATGTGCAGGTTTGCTCTTTGATGTGAACTGTCAGATAGGTTTGTGTAATTCTGCCTGACTGATGTGGGCAGGACAAGGAGGACTGGCTGGAAAGACACAAGGCATGAGATAGCATAAAAATACACATAAAACTACAGAGAATAAAAATTCTTGTCCCACACACCTTGACAAAAAGTGTCATGTTGTTGCAATAGATTTACTGCTATGACTTTTTAGTGGGCAGAGAAGATTTTTCTGTGCTATTTGCCACCTCAATACAGCAGTTTAGTCATTTAGGCTGTGTCTCCTTCCAGCTGGAAGGACAACCCTACTCATCTTTGCACAGGATGTGATTAGCATGTTCTGCACCAGTGAACTCTGGATTTCCATGGAACACTGAGTTTGGGTCAGCTGGGAATCACTGCAGAACTATCTTTCACAGCAGATGCCAAACAGCCAAAGGGATGCACCGCTAGCAGGACTGAGGCAAGCAGTCCCCATCTCCTGTGAAGACCCTTGATTGCTCAGAAACAGATGATTTCCAGCTAGACCAGATGAATTTTTGCTTTGGCAAATCAAGATGTTTCAGTGCAAATGACAACTTTTAACTGAGACATAACCAGAGCCATCCTTGTGCACTTTTATGGCAAAGGAAAACAAATAAACAGAAAGAATGGCTTCTACCATTTGCCTTAATTTCTGTGGAACTTCAATTTTTATTTGAAAGGACAGAGGATGAAAATTTCTTAATTACTATCTTGTGACTTTCCTGAAACTCTACTTTAGAGAAGTCTTTTCTATTTTGCTGCTGAAAGACTGCTCTTTCCTCCTCTACATTAGTTACACTGCAGTTAATTAGAGAAGAAGGGAGGAAATCTTGAGCTTTGGATTGGTGCGTAGCCCCACAGCCTTTCTGAGATAGCACCCAGTTCCTTCACTTTCCCAGAAAAAAAAATATATACACTTTCCCACAGTGACTGAAAGCTGTACAAAATAAACTACAATGATAAGCAGTGATCAGGGGCGAAAGTTAGGAGAAACTCTCATGAGGATATGTAGTATCCAAGTTCTTCTGACAATACAAGCAACAGTCTCAGGCTACAGATAAAGACTCTGTAATTATCGTTGTTATGCTACACACCTAAGCTGGATGCAGAACTTGTTTCCTTTTTCATCTTTTTCTACGTTGCCTACCATCAGTTAGGAAAGCTTGTGTGTGCAAACGAGGAAAGGTTGCTACTCTTCGCACCAAATAATCTTAAAAAATTAAGAAAGAAAGGGAAGAAGCAGACCGAAAAGCTGCCAAATGTTGTTTTATCTGAGGCACACCCTGGTTCTCATGCTGGCACACCCTTGCAGCGAAGCACAGCCCCAGCATACTCCCTGCTCCCTGGTCCCCTCACCTCCCCCTGGTAAGAGGGGTCTTGGGGCTGCAGGAAGAGGGTTTAGGAATTCCAGGAAAGACAGCAGCCCTGCATTGTCCTTCAGCTGCAGAAACCACACTCAGGGAGCAGGATGCTTTATAAGGAAAACCCTGCAAACTAGGGATGTAGGGAAGAGGAAAACCATGGACATGTCAAAATCATTCACCACTAGATATCACTTTCTATAGATAGATTAACAGCAAAAGGAGGGTTAAGGAAAGTCTCCATCCTTGGCTGGATGCAGAGGGTAGCATAATGTCAGGGATGAGGAAAGGCATGAAGTACTTTATGCCTCCTTTGCTTCAGTCTTTAGTAACAAAACCAGTCGTACTCAGCATCCCTCAGAGCTGGAAGTTAGTGATGGGGAGCTGAGTGAATCATGCAGGAGGAATGGTTAGTGACCTGCTATGCCAAACAGACACCCACAAGACCATGGGCTGGCAAAAGAGCTTGTCAAGCTGCTTCCCATCATTCATTTACCAGTACTTCTGGTTAACTGAGGAAATCCCTGTTGACTGGAAATTAGCAAATGTAACACCCAGCTCCAAGAAGGATCAGAAGGACAGGAATTACAGGTCTGTCAGCCTGACCTCAGTACCAAGAAAGATGATGGAGCAGATTAAAACTGTACTGTCCAGCCTGACTACCAGACTTAACCACAGAAAATGTATCTCAGTAAACTGTTTATTGCTCATTTGAGTTATAGAGTTAAATTATTGATGTGCCTTATCCAGGAATGTCTATTACCAGCTTGTCCTAAGATGTGAAATTCTTGACTATGTTTGGTCACCAAGCACTTTTGCATCAGCTTCATAAAAGCTTTTGTGTTTGTTCCCTTCAGATTGCATAAACAAGTTACAGGCTTAATAGTCCTGTCACACTGAAGCAATTCATCACAAAGAATCCTACTGGCTTTGGATATGTATCTAATAATATAATTCCTGTAAAATCTTCCAAATCTCACTGAAGACTGCTCAGCCTGCTATAAATCTCTGGCATTTTACTTCTTGATCTGAAATTGCAACAATCTCCTTGCAGAGAGTTAAACTAAAAAAGAAAGTGGGAGCAAGCTTTGAAATTCCTACATTGCCATTGAGAAAGCTCAGTTTAAAATACAGGTGATACAGATATAAGCATATACTTTGCTCCGGTTCAAAATCTTCTGTATAGTAATTATTCTAATGGAGTAAGGATTTAATTGATGCCACTATAATTACTGTAATAGATTCCTTATCATATGCTTCCTTCAGGATTTTTAGAACCAGGTTCCTCAGTTGGTTATTAATAGCCCTGAAAAGGCTTTTACCTTTGTGTTTGGCCATGTGAATAATCTGCAGTCCTCCTACTTGAAATGCATCTAACTGTGCATTTGTCCAAATCGATGCCTTCCCTTACTTCCATTTTAAGATATCTGAACTAATTAAAATATACCTTATCTAACTACATTATTATAGCTGGGAAGTAATTTTATATCATCATTAAATGAGTTGCATCTAATTAAAAATTAACTTTCGTATTGTAATTAGTTTTTAGAATGAAAATAAAAGTGTTGATAGTCTTCAGTGCTTCTGAAATGTGGTATTCTTTTACATAGGCTTTAGCCATACATTTTCTCAAAAGAAACCCTAATAGGTAAATACATTCTGATAAGGAAAAACAAAGTTTGGGGATTTTCAAATACATATTTTTTCCCCCAGATGTACGCAAAACTCAGTGTCTTATTTAACCATTTTTTCTCATAGATAAATAAAGAAAATTTAGAAAACATTTATTCTAGATGTGTGAAGAGTCCTACTTTCAAAAGCACAGGAGGCACAACTTACTAAGGTAGGTAGTTTGCCATTATTAATAATTCATCTCATGTCAGATGTTCTGAAGTAGGTAAGGATATTTTGCTCCATCAAAAATTATAAGAAAGTGGTTAAAGAAAATAATCTGTAATATTAAAAAGAAAAACACACAAAACAACCAAAAACTAAATTAAAGTTTCACTTCCCTGCAAAGCAATACCAGCCAAGGATAGATAACAACAATAATTCCCCCTGAGTAACAATAATTCTCTCTGATTATGTAAAAGGACAAAATTACAAAATTGGTCTTTTTAAACCTTGTTATTTAAAACCAACAAAAATTCTTAACATAACATCTTGTCTGAAAAACAAGTCTTGGAGAAGGTTTTATTCTGGTTTGAGCCAGAGGACGATGCTGAATCAAAGAATGCTAAACATTGAAACTCTTACCTGTAATAAAGCAATTTATGTCAGCTTTGGTTGGTGGAAGGGAAACAGGAGGGGTAACAATCATTTTTCCAAAGGGGTAGACAAAATATTTAATGCGTCCTTTGGAGATTTACAGCAAATATTTCAAAAATATTGAATTTTGGGGGTTTTATGTTAAAATCTAGTTTGTTTTCTGACAGCAAATATTTTGGCTGCAAGACAGTGTTTTTACTGAAAAAACAAGGCAATCTAAGAATGACAAATTCATAGAGTATAAATTAATTTGCTTGTTCAAAAACTTAACAACTCTCATCTTTATCTAATTCTATGCCTTGGTGCTCTCTTGTATAACACAATTCCACAATTCTAGATTATTTATTTAAACAAAGAACACAGATCAGATTTCATCACATCATTTTTGAAGCTACTTTTTTAAATACTACATATTTTAAATTCTTAAACATTTCATACAAAAAAGAACAATAACAGTTAATAAAAATGAGGTTCTTGTTGTGTTATATTCCAGCTTCTTCAGAAAACAGTAGTCATATTTTCCATCACATTTTCTGGGTTTGCTACCTGGTTGGCCCAATTAAAGGGCAGTTTCTGTTCATCTGTAATCCAACAGATAAAGGGCTTTTTGCAACCATCAAGTTAAATTATATTAAATTTGTAATAAATTCATTCATCTTTCAGTATCCAAAATATTTTTGTTCCCTTTAATCCAGAAACCTAAAATTCTTGTGAGAAGAGTTGTTTCAGCAAGAAAGATAATAGGATACTACCATAATTCATATGTAAATGATGTCTATATGCCATAAAATTATTCTAATAAGCATGCAATGATGTGATTTGGAAAACAACTTCATCTGCAGTGATACTCTTTTTTGTTAGTGGCATTAAATGACAGTTTTTACAGGTTTTCATATTACCATGTTTCCAGGAAAAATATGTTTAAATAAAAATATTAGCGGAATTGAAATAATTTTTTCTCTCCTAATATTTGTATGTTTATTAAAATCTAAATATTTTCTACAGAAATCACACAGCCATGCCATCTGCTCACAGCTTCATTACTGTTTAGCACCCTTTCCTCACTTTGATGGACTTGGCAGCTTTCCAGCATTAACTTTCTCCATTTTAGCAAGACTGGAAAGCAATTGCAACGTAATATTTGAAGTAAGGATTAAGTCTTCATGAAAGGAACCTGTGATGAGCTACTTATTCTAAAAAAGATTTGTAGAATCATAGCTAAGATGAATGCATGAGTAGGAAAGCCACATCTGAATTTAAAGAATTCGTAAGATTTTCTAATTATTAAGCAGACAGACAAAAATGTTAAGCAATCTGAAAGGCTTTTAGGGAAACTTACAGAAACATGATTGAAGGATGAAAGACTTTGGTTACTGTCCAATGAATGGCAAATGGACAATGGAAATACTCTGACAGGATGGGACATGGACATGCACCAGGAAGCATGAAGCAGAGAAAGAAGCTGTCTAAGAGCAATGGAGGGCATGGGCAGGAAGTCTTTCAGAAATAAAAGTAAAGCATCTAAAAGGCTTTGCTTCTGTACCTCCATTCTCAACTTATGAATCATAGACAAATATTGTAGAAAACCTGGCAACTTAATTTGCCTTAATTATGAATATGTCTGGGAGGTGGTGGACTATCACTTCCTCTAGAAAGTGGCTTGATAGTCATGGGAAAAAGACAGGACTACGAAAGGAATGAGAAGCAGAGATGAGAAGTATAGAAAAAACTACAACTAAGATGGCAAATAGGAAAAGACCTGATATTTAAGGAACTGTGCATCTTGCATGGTGGTGGTTGGAGTAAAGTAAATTAGAAAAAGAGCCTGCTGTTGAGAGCAACAATAATGTTTAAGAGGGTTGAGGTAAGTGAGAATGAAGGGAAAAGGGAGAAAAGGCTCTTGACTTTGCTGGCACTGTGCCTACAGAAGTCTCTCTCTACATCCCTTGTCAGATGTAAATTCAAGTGGATTCTGGATTTCATAATACCATCCCCACATATGGGTATCTCTATGTTCTTTCTAGATTGTTCAATGCTGCCTCCATCTTTTATCTACTTTCAACATTTGAGCCTAGTCAGGAGATCCTGGTTCATCCATGAAAGCCTCCTGTGACTCTTGAAAGTCAACCAGCTTTCCTGGAGTCTGCTTTTATTTTGTTTTTTTTCCCTGGATTGTATTACATTAGATTCTTTAAAGCAGGTCCTTGAAAGTACTAAACTCTGCTTTTATAGAGACCAGAGATGTGATTGTGCTTTTAGCCTTCTCATCTGAGTACCCTGAACTTCACCATCTCATGTTCCCTGCAGTCAAGGCTGCTGCAGCCCCTCACATCCCTGATCAGTTTCTGATCAGTCCATCCTATCAGAGTGCCCTCTCCTTGTTGACTCCTTCATCATCTCTGTTAGGAAGTTGTTTTAATTACTGTGCCCAAACCTGTGTTGCCTCTCCAGCAGTTATTAGGGTGGTTTATGTTACCCATGAGGACCAGATCTGGAAAAAATAAGAATGATCCCACTTGCCTGAAGAAGGCTTCATCTACTATTACATCCAGATCATATGTAATAGTAGCAGATATCCACGACAAAATCACCAATATTTGTCAGCCTGCTCTTGGCCCAGTTCATGACTGGCTCATTGTCAGTGTCTAGGTAGAGCTTTATGCATTTCTGCAGCTCACATAAAAGGCAGCTCACTCTCCCTACCTTATCAGCCACACTTTCCAGAGTCTCTATCTGTCCATCACAGTGCTGCAGCTGTGTGAGCTGTCCCTGCCCATATCATCTGAGTGAGGCAGCAGTCCTGTAACTTCACACAGACCTCTAGTGCATCCTGTTGCTCAGGTGTTTCAGAGAACTACCCAGAAAAGTTATGAGAGCTTTGCCCATGACCATGTCCTGTAGGCTTCTCTTATTTACACGCCTACACTCAAGGTGGACTCCTTCAGCCCAGTATTGCTGATCACAAGGAGTCCCCTGTTCACATCAAACTTTTTTTGCCGGCCCAGTCCACTTTTCCTGCTCCTTCCCAAATGGTGGAAGCACAACAGGGGATAATAGTTGCAATTATTTGGAGTTTGCCCTGGCAAGAACACAAAAGGCAACTGAACCTGAAAGGCCACAGGATGTATTGAGGTAAGAAAAACAGTGCTAACTGTAAGAGAAACATCATGGGAGCAAACTGCAAGTAGAAGTTCATGGATCACTTGGAGCAAACTAATAGAATATGGTTTTCCACCTCAGGGAACCTCGGAATGGAGCTGCTGGAAAAACAGTGGGGCTGGCAGCAGACTGGAGAAACTCTTGCTTACAGCTGCCTTCCAGCAGCCATAGTGCCACCAGGGACAGAGTTAAGAGATGTGATTCATCTTCTCCTTGTAATTGGAGCTGACAGAAGTTGCATGTTTTTCTGACAGCATTGGCAGAGCTCTTGCTTGTTCTCCACCAGGCTCCCTGGGCATCAGTGGGAGCCTGCAGTGCAGAGCCCGGTGGGCTCAGTGCCAGGCCAGGCGGGTACCAGGCACAGGCAGGGCACCTGCACCCCTGCCTGGAGCACTGCATCACACACACACAGAGGTAACCACACCAGC
Organism: Taeniopygia guttata; assembly: GCF_048771995.1. Lineage (NCBI taxonomy): Eukaryota > Metazoa > Chordata > Aves > Passeriformes > Estrildidae > Taeniopygia > Taeniopygia guttata. The sequence goes on along the minus strand of NC_133024.1, from coordinate 103,335,323 downwards.
ACAGCAGGGATGGAGGGTAACAAGGTTATGTGCATGCTATAAATTCCCCCACCACCAAAACTTGTTTGTTAAGTGAAGCAGTTTTTCTAAATAGTTCCAGAGCCCCTTTAAAGGAGGTCTGGCATCATTTTGTGCGGTTAAAATAATGTTGCAGCATTTTATCAGTAATTTTGCCACTGGTTTTGTTTACAAGCTGGAAATGCAGTCAAAAAGGTGTCTGTTTCATTGTTTAAGAAAGGGGTTTAAGCTAATTATCTTGCCCTGCTAGTTAGACTAAATAACAGTGCCATCTGCTGAAAGGTAGTAGTGACTTGCAGGAAAAGTTTGCAGTCATTGTCCTTTACTAAGTAGAAGTATAAAGAGAGAGCAAGCAAAATGCTGCTAAGAGGAAAGAGAGAATAAAAGCAGTGTGAGGAGGCAAAGATGTAGATGTACAGGAAGGATCTTCATTAAAAGGATGATAAAAAAGAGACAAAAAACATCTAAAAGCAAAAGGAAAAAGAAGTTGGCTGAGAGCAAAAAAGGTGTCTCTTTTTAACAGTATTTTTTGAAGTTGAATAAACCATGATACATTAAATTCTTTATAGTGACCTCTCTTTTCAAATACCTATACTGCTCATTACCCCAATGGCACTTCTCTGCTGATGTCAATAATCTTCAGCTTCAATCTTGCAAAAAACTTCCATGTTAAAGTCCTTTAATCAAATTAAAACAACACCACCAAATAATTAAGATATGGTTGTGGCCTGTATAAAAAAATATATTGTTATATATTCCAAGCAGTTTCTTGGCTTCTGACACAAGATATTTTTATTGCTATTAGATTCTGGAAAGGATAACTAATGAAAACAATATCCTGACATGGGAGAGACACTATTGGGTGAAAGAAGCAGCAAAAAGATGATGCATATATTGCTAAAAACTCTGCCTGTTACATTAGCCTTCTTTTCTGAAATATTTATAGGAAACTGATAAGTGATACCCTTTCCATTTTTCAGTGGGAGATGGGCATGTGAAAGGAACCTAGTCATACATTTCCTTGGCTTTTGGTCATATTATCCAGGTGTGCATTAGGGGTTTCCCCAAGAATTTTGTCATGCCACATGGTTGTTTTAAGAGATTAGCCATCCTTTGAATCCCAAGAAGTAAGTTGTAACATTTTAATTTTTTAAAAGAAAGAGGAACTTTGATTAAGACATCAAAGTGGAAAGTTATGACTTTATCATTAGCTTGATGATAACACTTCCTAAACAGCACATACTATTTTAACAAGAGTGAATAAATGTATCATGTAGAAGTTGAAGTGAGGGTTTTTTTTTATTTTCTATTGCACTTTCAGCATACCATAGAAATGTAAACTAACAAATTTTCATTATCCTAGATAATATCTTGTGGTGGTTTAGTTTTCGCCTAAGAGAATGGTCCTTTTTTTTTACTCTATTTAAAGAAACTGAATAATTGGCATTAACACATCAAGCATTATACCCGAGAGCAAAATTTTAGTGAAAAGATGGTATACATCATGTTTATAATAGTGCAAACTCTTTTAGTTTATCTCTATAATTTAAATATTGGACATTTTTTAAAGCTTTAAAAAATTCACCACTGCGATTCTGAAAGTCCCAGTATGCCCCTCTTTGATTTTGGGGTTAGTGCCCTATTCACTTTGCATTTAAAACTACAAAATCTGAGAATTTTTAAGGATGAAAAAAATTAATTAATATAAGCAGTTTCCCAACCCTTTTATTTGTTTAAATCTTGTTTTCTTTTTTAAGTCCCTTTATAATTTCCAGAAGAATTGAGCTTAGGAAATCAAGGTTTACTGAGCAGTTAGCATAATAACAGTTTGGAGTTAAATGTGTCCAGAGCAATAAATTAGATCTGTGAGAAGTTCCAAAACTGAAAAGACTCCCCACCTTTGGTATTATTTTCATGGCAATAACATTATTTGTATCCACAACAACCTGAAGATAAATGCAAGTGTTTGGCAGGAAGCAATACTATTTTTGTTACCCTTGTTGTATTACTTCAGACTGTGTTCCCAGACTGTGGCATGTACTTTAGACAGTGTTCCCAGAAGCTTGTCTGATAAAGCTGGAAGAAGGTGAACTCTAGTCAATAAAACACATCATCTCTTCCTAACAAACTTGGCCACTTCTCATCATGAAAACTCAAGCCATCATATGAGCTAGCAGCAGTCTTTTCAAAGAAAAGAGCTGCTTGAAACATGATACTGAAGGAAATGCTTAGTCTCCCTCCCTTTCTTTCCCCTACCATATTCAGAAATATTTTTCCTGTAGTGTGTTTGCACTTAACACTTGAACTCTTTTAGTTACTCAGTTAACTGAGAATTTGCTTGAAGTTTCAGCAAGACGTGCACTTCCCTGCCTCCTGCAGTTCAAAACTCCATCTTTAACTATTGAAGATAACCTGCAGGCTCTGCAGGAAAAATCATTTAGCTGCACTGAAATGACAAACTCTTCCACCAAAAGAAAAAAAAAAATGCCTGCAAAGTTTTGAGCATCCCTACATGTCAAGCTTCACTGTTACTTCAGCTCTTTGGTTCTCAACACTCTTAACCAACAGTAACCAATTTTGTAATTGCATGCACTTCAGAAGTGAATATTTCTCTCAGTTGCATATCAATAGGGAAGGTAATATTTTCTGAGAGCTGCTTCCAAGTTGAATGCAGGGATATTGCAGAGGTTAATGGCTGATATTAAACTCCTGTTGTTATCAGCGGTTTGACTCCACAGTTCATTACTACTGTCTTAGTCTGTTACTGCTGCTTTTTTCCTTTCTTGTGTATTTACAAGTTAGAGACAAAGCCCTGCAAAGCATGGTAAGAATTTCAGTATACTGAGTAAAGGATTTAGACAGTACTACTTGTGGGGAACTAAATAGAACTCCCTTTATCCAAACAGCAATTTTTCCTGTGTGTTGATTTTCATCCTTGTTCTGAATCAATAAACACGTATTTTTTTTTCCTTGGCCTAGAAGGGGGAAATTTTTAGGAGAATCAGACTGGGACACAAAGATCAATAATGCCCCCATCCCCCCTCCCCCGTGCCCATTTCATTGACTGATTAAACCCATTTAGAAAAAACAAATTGAATCAACATTAATTGTTTGAGTTTTTTTCTTCCCAAACCCAAACTTAGATGAAGTTCCTTTTCTCTGAGCTGAAGTAAAATATTGCATTTCAGAGAAGATGTGAAAAGTGAAGAAAGTGAAGGGCTGATTTCACAAAACTGACACAAGCAGCGGTGTTTCTGGTCAAGTAACAGGGAGGGTGGGCATCCAGTCACCATGGAAGAGGGACCATTACAAATTTTTAGTCTCCCTCAGTTAATTTGAACCTACAACTCCTGATTTCTAGGGACTCACCGAGCTATAATCACTTAATTATAAGCTAATTCATTGTATTCTCTTGATGCTTTTCCACTTCTACAAAAAACTAAATATATTCTAGAACAGATGTTATACTCAGGTGACACATTTCCCAGAAAACCACTATCAACACTTACATATATTTTTAAAAAAGTAGAACAACTCATGAAGGATACACAAAAATACATAACTTCAAATTAATAACTGCTAAATTAATATTCCCTTAGGCTTTTCATCCCTCATGCTCAAGCAAAATAAGAACCCAAGCACCTAAAACATAAAAATGCTACTCTGTCCTAACTGTAAAACTCAGGAGATGACAGAGATTCAATCCCTCTACTACTGAATATTCATTCAGAAGAGGAAATTAACATTAACAGAGACTGAGAGAAGCCTATGTGGACTACTGCAATTACAGTGGTTTGAGACCTATTCAGAACCTTGAAATACAAACTGAAAATCCATGAAGCAGAGAGAGAATTCACAGAAACATGGAGTATTAAAGGTTTGGAATAGAGCTTAAAGATCATCTAGTCCCAATTCACCCTGCCATGGGCAGGAACAAATTGAATTTGGATCTCCCAAGTCATGAATGTTTTCACTTAGTAAAATGGAGGCACTCCTACAGGTGTTACTTCTTGCATGCTATTGTGTGACTACAGCAACTCAATGTGTATATACTTTTCCAGTTTAAATTCTGTGTTCACCTCAGGAAACAGATAACTTCCAAACAGAAAAAAAAAAAAATAAATGGGTCTTGCAAACTTCAGTAAGTTAAATAATTTGAAAGCTGCAAGGTTATTATGTGATCAAAATCATAGAATCAGAGAATGTTCAGGTTGTAAAAGACCTCTAAGATCATCAAGTCCAACTTTTAACCCAGCACTGCCAAGTCCACCATTAAATCATGTCCTTAAATGCCACATAAATAAACATCTTTTAAATACCTCCAATGATGGTGATTTCATCATTCCCTGGGGAGCATTTTCCAGAACCTGGTAACCCTTTTGGTGAAGAATTTTTTTTCCAATATCCAATCTAAACCTCCCTTGGTGCAACTTGAGATTGTTTCCTCTTTTCCCTTTTAAATAACCCATATTCTCACCACTTTGGCTTGGAAATCATAATTTATTTACTCTAGATTTGTGATCATGTGCAGACTTCTGCACTGCTTTTAAGGTAGTTCTGTAGCTGAGGTTCATAACACATATGTGAGCTGGCAAGAGTTCACATCATGGGAATTGCATTGTTTTCCACATGTGCAGAGCCTGACAGCATCTACACACAGCCTGCACCAGCCATGCACAGCAGTTTAGGGTTTCCAAGAAAAAGACAGCTGTAAAATAGCAGAAAGGTTGTGCAGGGAGGTAGAGATAAAATTAATATACTTTGATCATAAAGAACAATGAGTCTCACTGTATCTCTCAAAACCAGCCTTTGTCATTATTTCATCTCTAGAGCTCATACTGTGATATGGCTTCACCACTGGTTCCAAGGGAAAAGGTTCATGTGTGGACTTACAAACTGCATTTCTTCACCACCTTGATCCACCCTGCTATTCCTTCACCTGGAGTTGAGCCAGGCTTCTCCTCTCTTATTTCTGAGTCATGCCAGCTCTGCTAACCTACGCTTGGATTACTTCCCACCACCTTCACAGGCCAGGAGCAATTCAGCACTTGTCCACCTGGCAATGTACCAAAATAGCTGTTCCTGGCAGGCAGACAAGTCATGCTGGTTCAGCACTTCCATTTGCTCATTTGCCACTGCTTTTTCATCAGGAGAACAAGATTGCTTTTTTGTCCTGTCCACAAGCCATGACCTCTGTGTGTCTGTGTTTATCACAGCAGGACATTTCTTCAAAGAACCAGTTTCCATAGAATTATCAACTATCTAACAATGAATATGCAGATTTATTAGTGATGTAGAACATGTCTTTCCACCCCTCTACAGTATGAAATAAATATTCCCTGTCTTAATCTGTCTCCATTAAACACAGTCCTGATGAAGACTGAGCCTAACCTATCAAATATGATGACATTCTGGAACAGTACAGAGAAGCTGAAAAGATATTTCCATCTATAAAACATAAGCATTGAAAGAAATGTATGTCAAATTCCAATTAGTTTTGTAAAATATGTTATGGGCTATAATTATTTGTATTTTTTAAGTATTAGTAATAAGAAGACTGGAGCAGGTAGGCTGTTTCCTTTAAAAATAGAGATTGATGCAGGCATATTTGAACAGACCAAGTTCCAGAGCTTTATAAGCTAACATCTCTTTTCTCAGAAGACAAGTAGACATCATAAGTTCATCAATATCAGCCTGTACCTAAGGGCTTGATTACCCAACTGGTGCGTAGCTTGCATGGCAGTCTGCACTCTGAGCTCTGTTGCTAGGTAAGGTTTTGATTTCTTCAGCTGGGAATAAGAGGAGGAGGATGTTGCCTGTTGACTCTATTTTGATGGAGTGTTAACAATACATAAGGGAGCAGAGTCAAGCTCCATCTGCTGCCTTCAACAACATGAATTACAAAGAGTTATTACTATCCAGTGTCATTAATTAATGTGTTTAATCAATTGACCTTATTTGACAGGAGTCACATGCACAGATATACCCATACATATGCACAAACATGAAGATAGGGACGTGATAATAATTGCATTTCAAAATCCATTTTTCAAAGTGCAGAAAACTACCATTTTTATTGGAAAAACATAAAATCGTTACAATAATTTTTTCATCAATTATTTTCTAAGACCTTCTGCAAAGGGATAGAAAAAAAACCAGTTCCAAATTATAGTTTAACAATGAGTAATAAAATTCAATTGACTAAGTACTGTGCAGGTTCATTTTTAAAAAAATCCAAACCAACAAACAAACAGAAAAAACAGTTGAGAGTATTTATTTTCCTCTTCCAGAGCAGAAAGGGAAGAAAAATCCCTTTGTAAAATCAATAAAAATTAACTGGAATCATAACTACATAATTCAAGGAGAAGTGTAAATCTCACACATTTGGAAGTGCACCTAAAACAAACAGTAGGCTCTGCTGTATAGAATAAGGCAACAGAATATGTTGATGACTACAAAATGAGAAGTGCATGAGTACATAATGCTACACAGTTTTTAAGCACTGACTTCCAGTGTGCAGGTTTGCAAACAAAGATAAAATACACTGCCTACTGGTGTTATATTAACTTAGTCATTCTGGGCACTGCCAAACTGGGGGACTGAGATCTGAATAGTCTGTCAAGGGAACAATTTAATAAATAATTTAATTTTTTACTTGTTTAGGTAAAATTAATTTACATCTTTTTAAATTTTCTCCCTTACAAAAGTACCAGCAACTCCAAAAGCCAAGAAAAGGCAAAAGGAAGTAAAGTTGAGGTCTCACAGACTCATTAACTTTCCTTGGTAACCATTTCCTACTTACCTTCACACAAAGGACTCAGAAGATTACTGATCATAGCTGCATTATAGTTTTGTAGCTGATACTATGGCATTGCAAGCCACTGTTTTTTTAATTAAACAATAGCAAAAAATCTGCTCATGCAGTCCAAAAATAAAGCTTTTTCACCTGGGAGGATGTCTGTACTATTTTTCTAAGGAAGCATGTATTAAATGGCACAAGGAAGCCCTATTTACTAATATTTGAAGTATACAAGAATTTTTACTGCTAAAAATTCCAAAGATAAATGTGATTTTCTCCACGGTGTTTTTTGTGTCTCTGAATTATATTGAAGACAAATGTCTTCAGGAGTTTGGAGTTTGTTTTTTCTTTTGTGAGGCAGCAGTGTTTAGTTACCAGATATAAGGTAATTACCTTCAGGAGGAACACATTGGGACAAAACCAGAATCACCTGTTTTATGAAAGTGCATAGCTGATGCACTTCTGCCATCTGCAAAAGAAAGTACCACTTATTTCTTAGTCAGGTCTCTGCTTGTTACACGTACTTTTCCATACTCTACTCACTTCTCTTTCATTACTTCCCTCTGTTTCCTTGATTCTCTCACTCACACATAATTTATCTATATATACACAATTAAAAAAAAAGTCTGTCGGTGGAAATGGACTTGAGGCTTCCACCTCATGCCAAGTTAAATTCTTACTCATTTTACTGCTTCAACATAATTTATCAAAATATACACCCCCAATTAATTCTCTTTATGAGACTAATAGTGGGGTTTTATCAGATGTCAGATGGTATTGGGCTGTTTAAATCAGTTGGAAAAACTGCTGCATTTTGGAAACTGGTGTTGTTTGCCATTGAAGCGACAAGTAAAATACAGTGTAACAAAAAATTCAGAATATTCCTTCTCTTGTCCCCAGGGGAACATTTGAATTCTGATTTCAGAAAACATCAATTCAGACCTCCTAGACAGTCAATAAACCCTGAAGGATAGCAGTGAATCCAGAAGTGTTACTCTATTTTATAATTGAGAAAATTTACCTTTTCGTATTAGTATGCTTCCCTTCCCTTCCCTTCCCTTCCCTTCCCTTCCCTTCCCTTCCCTTCCCTTCCCTTCCCTTCCCTTCCCTTCCCTTCCCTTCCCTTCCCTTCCCTTCCCTTCCCTTCCCTTCCCTTCCCTTCCCTTCCCTTCCCTTCCCTTCCCTTCCCTTCCCTTCCCTTCCCTTCCCTTCCCTTCCCTTCCCTTCCCTTCCCTTCCCTTCCCTTCCCTTCCCTTCCCTTCCCTCTTACAAATGTATACAGCATTTTAAATATACCTTGAAAGAAATTTCTGGATTTAGGAATTCTTCAAATATATTTTTTTTTCCTATGAAGAAAGCGTTCCAAGACTTGCAAAGCTGCCATCAAAAATATCTGGTAAAAAAGAATGATGGTGAATGAACATCAAGTTCAATTATTCTGAATATATTTTTCAGACTTGAACATGTATTGATCTAGAATGGCTTAGACAATAACAATTTAGATTATATAGAAGAGAGAGGGGGGACTTGCAATTCACAATTATTACATTTTCCTTAATAAATATACTTATTATTATGACAAAATGGTACCATTCTTCAACTTTATAATTGCCTCAATGTTATTTTCCACAAATGTCCTACCAAACACGGAAAATGTGAGATATTTAAAGGTTTTCATTCCATCCTTTGAATATTTTGCAGGATAATTAAGTTGTTTTATATCGAGATAATTCAAACATCATATACACATGGAAACAGGGCAACATTTATTGAATTAGACCTATGGTCACACACTGTGTACCATGGCTGAGAAGTGAGCAAAGGAATGTCACAGTTGGAATGAAAGTTGGAATGTCACAATCAGGTCACCTGAGTGTGACTCTAGTAGGAAAAGTGAAAGCATTACACAGTCCCAAGCTAAACTATACGAGCAACATATACATTTATCTGCCTTTTTAACTTTTGTCCTGAATATTTTACAAAGAACAGGGATAAACATAGAAGAGCAAAATATCTGATTTCTTACTAGTTCGTTCAGATTTGTTCACCTCAGTTTTTTGTTAATCTCTGCTTTTTTATGTAATGTGATTTCCTCACGCAGCAATGATTTCGTATTGGCTGTTTTGCTCTTGGTAGAAGAGCCTGCTCAGGCTGTTACACAGAACTATCACAAACTTGAGCTGGCTCCAAGACCTTCAAGGGAGTGCAGTGATGTGGTGATTTCATCCCAATACCCCGAGCAAATTAAGGAAAACTCTGAAATGGGTTGGAGTATGCATCTGCCAAAAAAGGCAGTCAGTTGGCAATCAGCTCTTAAGGCTCATCTTTCCAACATATGTGTAGTTCTACAAATAAATAATTTATGCAGGTTAGGAATTTTGGGCATTGAAATCTTGGAATTTTGGAATTTTGGAATTTTGCCCTGTCCTTTCTACATGGAAAAAACTTTAGTATTTATCTCTGACTTTCTGAGACTAGGAAAACCCAAGAGCAACATATTCCCTGTTCTAAAACAATTTCAAACAAGTTGGGCTTCCAAAATATTTTGTTTCTTGTTCCATTAAGCATTCCCTTTATAAATTCAGAATGGATCAGGGACAGCACAGTTAAATAAATAAATAATTGTTAAAATATGTTGAAAGACACTGTCTCCTGCATATCAAAAATTAGTTTTGATACTATAGATAAAGGAACTACTATAAGTCTGCACAAAAGTAGGTATAAGAATCCTGAAGGTGGATTTCAGGGACAAACTCTAAAGTTATTACAATAAGCACAAGTATAAAAATTTTAATAAATAATTTTTTTTTTGTGGGAGCAGGCACTGATTCAGCGTTCTTGATGGACAATGACAGACACATACACAGTGGACAGAATGTATGCTACTGTTTCAAAGCTGAAAATATTTAAGAGTAATTTTGACTATTTGCATCAGTATTTTGAACAATGCAATGAAGGAGAACCAATTTGATTTAGATTAGGCCTTAACTTAGATCTAGCTTGTCAGAATATGACATCCAGAATAATGAAATGAAAACTCAATAAAATAAGAATTTAAAAAGTCCAAACCCAATGCAAAACAGCAGCTCTAGGGAATGATTAGGAATCAATGAGGTGCAAAATACTTTCTATCTTAATTATTTCAGCTTGGCAAAGAAAACAAAACCACTAATATAGATTTGGTATGGATTTGACATTTTTTCCTCTGTTCATAGGAGGTGTGATGCAAACTCACATCTGTAATTACACTCCCAGGTGCCTGGATTGCATGCTCACAGTATCATGGTAGCACTCCCTAAACAGATTTGAGCTAAAAAACAGCTTTTTCACAAAAACCCAAATACTGTTTTCACATTTCTTTCAAGTTCCTTCATGATGAAATAATCTGCTTTTACTTTTCCACCGGCTATCTACATGTACAATTAATATCTATGAGGAAATTGCTTTGTCTGTGACCTAAGAGGGCATCTTTACTAAGGTCATTGAATTGCTCCTTCCTTAAACCAGCATTCCACTATGTCAGGGGGTCCCTCCAGCAGTTTGAAAAGCAAATTCTGCATTCTGGGTGAATTCAGAAGTAAGGAAAAATGGGAAAAAATGAGTGCTGTGGCTTTTGGCAAAAAAATTTTGTGGCTCAGTTTGTCGAGTGAATGTTTTTTAAGGATAAAAATGACAGCAACACTCCCAAATTCAGAATACATTTTTAAAACACTTATTGAGCAATTTCTGTTAAATATGTGATTGGATAAATCAAATTTTTATTAAATCAATAATTCCCCCATCCTCTTTGACTATACTGGCATTTGTGTTGACTCAAATTTATATGAGCTTTGATTAACATTTGCTTAAATAAATGCATTTTCTGGTTTTACTCTTGTCAAAAGCACTAGAGAAATGTAATGCACAACAAATACTCTTTCTGTTCAGATTTCACCTGAGCTAAGCTGTCACTCCATTCTGGGGATTTTAATTGTACAACTCTGAATGTAGCAGTGGGGGAAAGATAGTCGAGTGAATGTTTACAGTCATCCTGCAGAGAGTAATACTTTTAGTAAGTGAAATTTAGAACTGGGCTATAATTTACAGCTGTTCACATGTTACTTGATATGGAAACAATATGGAAAGCAGTAACATATCTCAGAATATGTCATACAGACTACATTTGAAATTAAGTTTATAGATACCATGCATCATATGTGGATTTAATACGGTTTCTGTCTAAGCACAGAAGACTTTTAGACCTGCTATAATCCATTTCACAGTTTTTAGAGGAAATCAATGCTTATCAATAGGTTGCCAAAGTAATACTGTAATACTATAAATGAAATTATAAAAAGGACATTTTTGATTCTTGAATGCTGAGGTTTTTTTATTATGGACGTCATGTCTTTAGAGTTAAAAAGATTGCTTAGGCTGCAGAGATTTGAAAGAGGCTTAAGAGTTAACTAATCATAAATCAGAGTTGAGTCCACATTGATTTCCTTGTGTTTGGTGGCAGAAGCATTCCACTACAGATGATAATACAAACTCACAGAAACACAGCAGTACTTAGACTGAGGAATTCCCATAAATTTATTTCCATAAACTGAGACTCTAGTCTGCTTCTGCTCTGTTCTTACTGTATCTATTTGTCTATTTATAAACTTTTAAACTTATGGTACTTTTGAAGAAATGTATTTCTGAACAAGTGCACTCCCAGCTTCCATGTCCCTTTCTCCAGTTTTTATTGTATCCATCCATTTGACTATTAATTTTCAAAACCAGCTTTATGATTACATATGCTCAGCAGATGCAATTGGTGATTTTGTTGTTAGCACAGCATTACTTACTGGAGCCAAGGCCGCTCCATCATCTCCTTCCACCTAGGATTTCTTCTTCTATCATCTCAGGTCCCAGGCTGTCTTTCTTCTCTTTCAGATCAAGGAGGATTAATGGTTCATAAAGCTTTCTTTATCCAAGAAGGGGTTAAAAGTCTCAGGCTGCCAGGATGACTGGAATCTCGGCTGCCCAGAACTCCCAGGGCTGGGCACTTTCCCCCCTCCCTTCTCCTTCTCCTCTGCGGGGGTATTGCTGGCGCATGATACCAAATTTCCAGGTGGCACAGGCTCTCTGTTTCTCTCTCTCCCCCTCTGGGGGGGGAACGAAGACATCTCAGTTTTTCTCCACCCTTCTCTCTGCAGGAGCTGGCTCGGTTCCAGTCCCTTCACCCCCTGGCCTATCTCTCCCGGGCTGCATGGCTCCCCTCCCACACCCAGCCTGTGGCTGGGCTGGGGAGTCTGCTCTCTTCACTGACTGGAACAAAAAGAGAGAGCTCCCCTGGCAGTTCTCAGCCTTTAACCCCCTGTGTTCTCAGAGGCATGTCCAATGTCTTCAGTGGTCACACCAGGTGTCAATATTCAAATCTGACCACTGACTGGTTTGACCGTAACTTCCCAAGAAAACTCACGTCCTCATCAAACAAGGACACTTTGGTATTCTTGTTTATGTCACTGCCTCTCTTTATGCTCACCTTAGCAAAACATGGTGAAAAAAGATCTCAAAAGGCATGATAGGGAGACTAGCCACAAAGAATCATCCCTCAGGTAGGTTCCTTATAATTCAGGCCTTTTAATTATCCATTTATGAATAATATATAATACTTTTTGTCCTTTTTCTTCTTTCCATTAGTAAGCAAAATAATCACTTTCAAATACCACGCCAACATTCTTAGTGTAAATAATCTTAGCCTCAGAAATCTCAAAAATTAATGTATCTTCCTTATTCTTCCAACTCATCTGAATATGTCAAATTCACATGTCACATATTTTAGTGTTATCTCACTGTTGAAGAAAAAACTTTTCTCTACAAGGCAAAAATTCAATATTCTATTTAGATCAATTTATTATTTATTATTTTTAACAGAAATATTTCCAAATATGTTCCTCAGCTGGCCTTTGTTTGCTAACTGATTTTCTGTACTTCTGTGGTTGAAACTTTGTCCTCGTTTGGTCTTCTACCTTTCATAAGCTCTTCCTATTCAGAGATATTATGTCTGAGTTTTTCATTCTCTGAGCTCAGATATATATTTGACCTCAGTGACATCCCTTTACACCCTTGACCATCAAGGGTCATCTCTTTGCCACAAGGATTTTACTTCCCAGGAGTGAAGAGAAACACTGCTAACCCATTTGCCCCCACAGCATCCTTGCTCAAGGGCTATACCTCTCAAAGAAATTTAAAGAATTACTAAGTAGAGATGCATCTTGATTTTCTTAAGGAGCGGTCATGAAAAACTAGCCAGAAGTATATCCTCTGTTTAAACAATCAAACAAACAACCCAGTTTTCTAATCTGTCCAATATCACAGAACAATAGAATATGCAGAGTTAGAAAGGCTCCATCAGGATCATCAAGTCCAAAGTCAGGTCTTGCACAGGACACCCCAAGAATGTTAAATGGTAGCAAACACCAAACTGTCTTTAAGTATCTTTACTCTCTAGCCATTTTTAGGAAATCAATGCATTCTTTTCACAAGCAACCCAGGTAAGTTTCCTTTTTATAAAAGGCAGAGGAGAATAGGAGCCATGGACTTTATACTAGATCATTCCCTGAAATGTGGTGGTTTAAAAGACTAATTGAACATATTTACTGCAAACACACTTCATTTTAAAAAATTCCAAAGATCAGGCCTGTCTGTCTAGATATGAGGTTTGTCAAATTCATGCTGATTCTTCAAAATGGAGTTCAGGCTTTTATTTATTTTTTTTTCCCAAAATCTTAGAGCATTGAAAAAATGAGATCAGGATTCAGCTTGTTTCCATTTTAATGGAACATGCAAATAGTTTCAATCAATATTTAAAAACTAAATTAAAAATGCAGATTGTCACAAATTTCTCCCATGAGGCAATTTCATTTGTTTTAAGCACCAAACTTTCTGCTCCTATTTCTATAGTCCACTAGCATTGTAGCAACTCCTTGGTGTAATAAATATATTTTATAAATCTTTAGGAAAGGCAGAACTGATAAAACATAGTGATATTTCTCAGGTTACATTCTGAGCTTTTCATTTGACTTTCTCTCAGATAAGATCCCTCACACTAATTACCTCTTTCAGACTCTAATGTGACTTTCTGTGCCATACCCTCAAACTTGTCTCCCCATCTTCTACAGATCCTGTTACACCTAAAATGTCTTTATTTTTCTGAAATAATTGTTCTTCAAGATCTCTTAATAGTGCACCTGGTAGGCAAACTCTGGTGAAGAGCATTTAAGTCACAGAGAATATGACACAATGTGAATAATATCACATTTCCCTATTACTAATGTGATGACATCAGCCTTTTTATTGCTGGTGTCTCCATTATTTTCACTTGCAGAACCCTCATATCCAAACCCTGAAGCCTCTCCATTGTTTACATCTACAGCTGTGCCCTCTGTTGTCATACTCACTGCTAATATTCAACTTAATTTCCCATTTTCCATAATACATTCTCAGTGTCAATGCTTCCAGCTCAGCTGCACTTGAAACTCAGTTCTCTATGGCTCCTCTCTCAGTGTATCGCCTCAAATCTCTCTTATCCATGCTGCTTCTTTCTTTCAAAACTTTATTTCAAAGTCACATCTCTACTTTCATCTCCTCCTACACTCCTTAGCTCTGGCAAATCCATTCTCTTCACCCCCTTTCATGTATATTTCTTACTTTTTGCCACTGAATTTTTTTGAACAAACTCAATTATTTATCATGTTCTGTCCCTCTCCTTCATCTATAGTATAAAAAAATCACCATTACTAGCCATACAAGCCCTGTGGGTTAGCATGAGTGTATAAAATCTTTGGCGTCTCTCATCTTACACATGCAGTTGATGTTTATGTTGGTTGGGGGCTGCTTGAGGCATAGTGATCGTGAAATTACAGAGTTCTCAGTTTGGTGAAATGAGGAGGAATATCAATAAGACTCTTACACTGGACTTCCAGAGAGCAGACTTTGGCCTATTTAGGAGACCTATTCAGAGACTTCTTGGGAAGTAGGCCTTAAAAACAAAGGAGTCCAGGAAAGGTGGGCGTGCTTCAAAACAGAGATCTTAAGGGCATAGGAACAGACTGTCCCTGTGTGCCAAAAGACAAGTTGACAAGGCAAACATCCAGCCTGGATGGGTAATGAGGTTTAGAAGGAACTTGGGAATAAAAAGAGGATGTATCATCTTTGGAAGGAGGGTCAGGTTTCTCAGGAAGTATTTAAGGGAGTTGCTAGGGCATGTAGGAAAAAAATAATAGAGAGGCCAAAGCTTAGTTCAAATTTAATTTTGAACGATTTTTATAAACAATAATAAAAAAATGTTTTTACAAATATATTAATGGCAAAAGGAAGGGTAAGACCAGCCTTTGCTCTCTGTTGGTTATAGGAGGGAACTCAGTACTTGCAGATAAGGAGAAGGTGGAAGCATTTAACGCCTTCTTTGCCTCAGTCTTTAGTGGGAATATGGCTGTTCTCAGGACATCTGTCCTCCTGGCTGGGCAGATGGTGTCAGGGAGCAGCATGGTCCCCCTGTTATCCAGTAGGAGGCAGTCAATGAACTGCTGAGCTGCTTGGATGTTCATAAATCTATGGGACCAGATGGGATCTATCCCAGGATGATGAGGGAGCTGGCAGATGAGCTTGCAAAGCCATTCTCCATCATTTACCAGCAGTCCTGGCTCACTGGTGAGGTGCCAGATGACAGGAAGCTGGCCAATGTGCTTACCACAGGCCAATGTGGGACTCATTCACAAAAAGTGTGGGAAGCAGGATCATGGAATTTTAGGCCAGTTACCCTGACCTCAGTACTGGTAAGGTTATGGAACAGTTTATATTGAGTGTCATCACACAGCACTGAAAGGATGGCCAGGGTATCAGGGTATCAGTCCCAGCCAGCAGGGGTTTAGGAGGGGTAGGTCTGACCAACCTGATCTCCTTTAGTGACCAGGTGACCCATCTGGTGGATGCAGGAAAGGCTATGGATGCTGCATACCTGGACTTCAGCAAGGCCTTTGGCACTGTCTCCCACAGCACACTCGTGGAGAAGCTGCAGCCCACGGCTTGGACAGGAGCTCTCTGTGCTGGGTTAGGAACTGGCTGGATGGCCGGCCCAGAGTGTGCTGGTGAATGGTGCTGCATCCAGCTGGGGACAGGCACCAGTGGTGTCCCTCAAGGCTCTGTGCTGGGGCCAGCTCTGTTCAATATTTTTATTGATGACATGGATAAGGGGATTGAGTCTTTCATTAGTAAATTTGCAGACCACATTAAGCTGGTACCATGTGTCCATCTGTTGGAAGGTAGGAGGACTCAGCAGAAACACCTGGAATGTTTGGATGGAGGGGCAGAGGACCAGTAAGATGAAGTTTAACAAGTGCAAGTGCCAAGTCCTGCATTTTGGCCACAATAACCCCTGCAACATTACAGGCTGGGGATGGTGTGGCTGGACAGTGCCCAGGAGGAAAGGGACCTGGGGGTACTGGTTGACAGCCGGCTGAACATGAGCCAGCAGTGTGCCCTGGTGGCCAAGACAGCCAATGGCTCCTGGCCTGGATCTGGAATGGTGTGGCCAGCAGGAACAGGGAGGTCATTCTTCCCCTGTACTCGGCACTGGTGAGGCCACACCTCAAGTACAGTGTCCAGTTCTGGGCCCTCAGTTTGGGAAGGACGTTGGGACACTTGAGCACATCCAGAGGAGGCAACAAGGCTGGTGAGGGGCTTGGAACACAAGCTCTGTGAGGAACGACTGAGGGAGCTGGGGGTGTTTAGCCTGGAGAAAAGGAGACTTGGGGGTGACCTTATCACTCTCTACAGCTCCCTGAAGGGTGGTTGCAGTCAGGTGGGGTTGGTCTCTTTCTCTGGGCAACAACTGACAGAACCAGAGGACACAGTCTTAAGCTGCACCAAGGAAAATATAGGTTGGATATTAGGAAAAAGTTTTTTACAGAAAGAGTGATAAAGTATTGGAATGGTCTGCCCAGGGAGGTGGTGGAGTCACCATCCCTGGATGTGTTTAAAAATAGACTGGATATGGCACTAAGTGCCATGGTTTAGTTGAGGTGTTGGGGCCTTCTATGATCTTTAAGGTCTCTTCCAACCTAATGATTCTGTGTGAAAATATCTGTGCCTGATGTTATCTTAAAGAGGGTAAATCACAAAATCTTGTTTCAATAAATCTTGGTCTTTAGAATAAAGCCATATCTAAAAAATAATCAATCCTACCAGTAAGTCTAAGGGACATGTATGGAGTTTGTCATATTCCCTGCAACATTTAAAATTTACCTTCATATACAATCCTTTAACATAACTGAAAATTGTACAGGCTCATATTTGTAAAAATTAACTAATCTAAAAATCTAATTCTTCCAATTTACTCTTAGGGACCAAAAAAATGCTTTAGGTTTACCAAACACATTGAACAGGTGATACTTGCTAGATTTGTTTAGCTTTTTGCAAGCATCATGCTATGTGGTAATACCAAAAGTTGTCCTAAGATTTTAGTTCAGATCTCAGGGTGTTGATTGCCATTCAAACTAAAAGAAATCTGTAAGTATTTACATAATATCCCCCACCTTTGAAGCATTATTGAATAATAAACAAGTGGCTTTTCTTCAATATTTTAAAAACCTTTCTGTTACCAATTTTGATAATATTAAATTTTTTACTAAGGTTAGTGGAATATGAATTTAAGAATAATTAGGTGTCCAAATACCTAATAAGCTTCATCAGGGCAGGTGAGAATTATGTGAGAAAAAGGGTTCATTTAAATGGGAATTCCTCTGATTTAAGTCAAGCTAATAAAGAACTTGGTGAAAATTCAGTAGCCTTTTTCAAGTAAAGATTTAATTGAGCTTTCTAGATCTAGCTATAACAAGGCATTACTGGTGTAGTATGAGTATTTAACGTAAGTCACCCACTGGGATACCTTTTAATTTGATCATTAATCCTAATTGCACAAGCCACTAACTATAAGAGTAAAATAAATAGAAGAGGAGAAAAGAACACATTCTGGGGTGTGTCAGGGATATAGCTGCATTATAAAAGTGAAATTGGAGCATTAATAAATGTCTTTGAAGAGAGAAAGTGAAAATGTTTTCTAAGTCTTGAGCAATGTCCCAAACACTGCGAATGAAAGCAAATAAAAGTCATTGCAAATGACAGATCATTTTTTTTCAGCTTCTAAGGAATTTATTTCAGCTTTAATTGTGTATTATCAGTGAAAGAAAGTGTAACATTCCCTCTTAGTATTTGGAGGCAATGTGTCTAGTTCTAATTCCTTACCAGTTCTGCAGCAGAACAATTTCTCTGTTTCTTACCCATAACAATGGTGCAACTACTGAACCACACTTTACAGCATCTGAAAGTAAGTAATGTTAAAAAAAAGTGATTTTAGAGTAAAACTAGGAGGAAGAGTTGAAAAAAAACCTAAAAATTTGGTTTAAAAAATAAAATTTTAAATATCAGTCTCGACCTTTAGCACTGACAACTAGTAGGCTAACACAGAAATCAAACACAAAAGCTGAAAGAAACTATGTGGCAGCCTCAGAGACCGGTTGGATGGTGGGTGGCCAGTGCTCTAAGAAAACTACAAAATGGATACTCATTGACCATTTCAAGATTTTTAAAGTGTGACTATTTTGATGTCCAACCCAAGATTATTCTCTACTCCAGTGTATGAAAATTCAGTGTTTGAAGACAGCTCATGTAGAATCATCTGCACTGTGTCTCAATTTGACAAAAGCTGAATCTTCCTAGGTCACTTTTAAATCCTTTAAATGAGAAAAGGGGCACAAGTACATGGAAGATGCTGTTTGCAGTGGAGCCTTTCTAGGAGCTTCACCTTGGTTGTGCCGTCATAGACCTTAACTCCTGGTTAGAATCCATATGCATGAGGCATGCTTGAAACTCAAGACACAAGTCAATAGGTGAAGGTCATTATTCTACAAAATTCTTTGGGAGGAATGGAAGTGTAATTTTTTTATTTGAGTCATAAGTGTAACACCTGGTTATTTGAAATAAACTACTCCATCTTTTGTGTGAAAGAAAAGCCATTCTGGGATTGATGTGGAATTAAGAATTACCTCCATTATGAAAGAGGAAAATTAGAAAACTTTACAGCAACAGTGAAAGAAGAATCTCATATACCAGGGGATAAGATGAATCTTGTATGCCAGTGTTCACACTGGATAAAGAAATAGGCAGCTTGCTCATGATTTCAGTGTAATTCACATTTAGCTTATCACCCACCCATCTTAAAAGCCTTAAGAATTGAAAGTCTCTGGCAACAGGATGGAAAATTGCACTAACCCCAGAGACTGAGTTTTGCAACTCTGAGGAAGATAAGGGAATTCAGATAGTTCCAATTCTACTTCTATAGTGACCCATATTCATACAAGTAGAGTATCTTCACTATGATTTACATAACAGTCCTCGGCTCTTAATCTGTGACTGCTCAGCACCATCTACTTTAAGGCAAAGATGGTAAATTAAGATCATTCTGTCACTGATCATGATCCCCTTTTCTTCCTGTATATCCAGCATTTTGTAGATAAACTTGTATTGAAACTCACATTCCATGGCACCTATTAACTCTTCAGCTATTAAAATAATAATCATTTTTAAAAATTATCACCCTTTTTCTCAAGAAACTTTTAGGTTTTTTCACTAGCATGTATAAAAGCATAACCTTACACAAGTGCTACAAGAGTAAGATAAGGTCAGGATACAAAAAGTAGGTTAATTAAAATACACTCATTTCTGCCTGCATTGCTCTTGTTTCATTCACTGAAAGCTAATTTACCCAACAGATGGGCAGATGTCTGCAGGTCATAAACCTAATGGCATTCTAGTAAAATTCAACATAAGGTTCTTATATCTTGAAGCATAAAGCAACTTGATACAAACAAAACTACACAGCAAAAATCCCTTTGATATTTCACAATTTCATATTCCACACCTAAAAGTACAACTCAATACCTTAATATTTACTTTTTTAGAGGACCAAATTACTATTTTATAAAATACTTCTGAGCATTTGTCTCCACTCTTTCTTTCTTTCCTTTATTTAATTTCTTAGACACTTATTAAATAAAATTCAGAATTTGAAGGAAAGGCTGGCTTTCCAGCTGAAAAAAAAAAAAAAGAATTGACACTTAGCAAATTCAGGTTGGATCTTTTACAGATATAAGAAATCTTATAAGGTTTCAGAAATGAAGTCTCAGAAACAAACATATGTGTAACTAAAAATTTTCTGGACACTTGTACTTACTTTTTATTTTTTCATTATTCAAATCTCAGGCAGTACATTTTTCAAGTCCACATGGAGAGAAGTGTCTTCCTTTTCATGTGGGCAATCAACCTTTCAGGAAACAATGTGTTTTCTCATGGCAAACCTTCATTTACTCTATTTCCGCTAACATTTTCCAAATTAAATATGTTTGATATGAGAGACTGGAAAATGTTGAAAAATTCACATACATAGCCTTGTACACATTCAATTTATTTGCTTATACTTCCCTTCACCCCCCACCCTCCCCCGAATGTAGTAGGGAGAATTTTTTCTGTCTGTATGACTTGTATAAAAGAATATTATAGAAACTTTCTATTTGGAGAATATTACCATTATATTTGGAGGATATTATATAAAAGAACATTTGGAGAATATTCAGATTTTAAAAAATAAAATATTCTTTATGGTCTTGCATTAAAGAAGCTCAAGAAAATATTTATTTTAATTAGTCACCCTAATGTTTCTTTTTGGAGAGTGAAATATACTTTGTGCCTCTGTATATATCTGCTTAGGTTGAATTCTTTCTTTTCCCCCTCAGAAACCTGCGAATTTGTCAAGTGCAGCTTCCCTAGAGTTGTAGCAAAGATCATAGGATTTGGAAATGAAAGAAAGCTTCCTTCATCTCCACTTGAAAAAACAAATAGTCTCTCAGGGACAGTACCGGGACAAACTGGAAGAAATAACAAGTGCTAGCCTGAACATGGCTAGGGAACAGAGAAAAGAGGATCTTATGAGAAAAAACTGGCTGAGTGGAGGTGAGCTACAGAAGCCAGAAAAACACTTCCAGCGAGAGCCAAAGACCTCATTCTGGTGTGTCACACACTGACAGCCTTTGAGAGATGTTTGTTAGAATGGAGCCACGTACTGACAGACTGTGAGCACGGCTGTGGATGCTGGATGCTGTCCTGTGTATTGTATCACTCCATATGTGTATGCTTGAGATCTGAAAGCTTCCCACTCTATCCCTGCATTTCTGCACAACAATAAAATCCTGCTTTGGTGGCCTCAGAAGTTATTATATTGGTTAGTATTATGTGGGGTTTGAGGTGCTTTGTCTCTTGGGAAGCAAGACATGAGTTCATGTATTTCTGATTCATGTAAGGATCTCCTGTTTTCCTGCAGACACAGAGTGTTTGCACTTGTACAACAGAGATCAAAGGGAATTCTGACCAGTTATGGGCTTCCTATATTGACTGTGCTTGTCAAAGCTACCTTTTAAAGTGGTGGGTAATAAGGCTGATTTTACCAAAGCTATAGCAAAGTAATAGGTCATCACTGAGAGCAAACTTTGGCCTCAGAAATGCACTTTATATTCATACATTCACAGAATCACAGAATTATTAAAGTAGGAAGGGACTGCTAGCAAGGTCATCTGGCCCAGCCTCCCTGCTCAAGAAGGACTATCCCAGAGCACATGGCACAGGATTGTGTCCACATGTTTCTTGAATATCTCCAGTGAGGGAGACTCTGCAACCTCTCTGGGAAACCTGTTCCAGTGCTCCATCACCTGCACAGCAAAGAAAGTCTTCCTCATGTTCAGGCAGAGCTTCCTCTTTTCCAGTTTCTGCCTCTTGTCCTACTGCTCAGCACCACCGAGAACAGCCTGGCTCCATCCTTTTGGCACCCTCCTTCAGATACTGACAGATATTGAGCAGGTCCTCCCTCAGTTTTTCTCTTCTTGAGACTGAACAGGACCAATTCTCTCAGCCTTTTCTTGTAAGAGCGGTGTTCCAGTCCCTTCATTATTCCTGTTGTCCTCCACTGGATCTGCTCCAGGAACTCTGTGTCTGTCTTGTCCTGAGGAGCCCGGAACTGGACACAGCACTCCAGATTCATCTCCCTGGGGCTGGGTGGAGGGGCAGGATCCCCTCCCTGACCTGCTGGCAGGGCTCTCGCTGATGCACCCCAGGATCCCGTTGGCCCTCCTGGCCCCAGGGCACTGCTGGCCCATGGGCAGCTCATTGTCCACCAGGACCCCCAGGCCCTTCTCTGCAGAGCTGCTTTCCAGCAGGTCACCCCAGCCTGTGCTGGTGCCTGGGCTTGTCCTTCCCCAGTGCAGGGCCCTGCAGTTGCCTTTTCTGAATTTCAGGCCATTCCTCTGCCCATCTCTCCAGCCTGTCTCCCTTCTGAAGGGCTGCCCAGCTCTCGGGGGTATCGGCCACTCCTCCCAGCTCTGAGTCTTCAGTGAACTCGCTGAGGAGGCCTCTGCCCCATCCTCCAAGTCATTAATGGATAAGTTAAACAATACTGGGTCCAGTATTGAGCCTTGGCAGACACCATCAGTGACAGGCCTCCAACTAAAACCTGTGCCATTGATTGTGATCCTCTGGGACCTGTCATTCAGCCAGCTCTCAACCCACTTCACTGTCCACTCATCCAGCCAGCAGTTTCTGACCTTATCTGCTGGAGGATATCACAGGAGGCAGTGCCAGAAGCTTTGCAGAAGTCCAGGTAGATATCACTCACTCTCTCCCCTTAACAGAGGACACCAACTGACACCAAAGAAGGCGATAAGCATCAGCACTTTATTATTGCCCAGTACAACCTTTATACCCTGTGTCTCACATGCATAACACCCGTGTGCCCTTTTACTCTTTTGTGACTGGTCAATGCACATCAGCATTCCGTGCTTCTCCTTCAGTGCTGGTCACCTGTCCTACACAGCTGCAACTTATCAGGGGTGAGATTGCCTGCAGAACTATTCTATTCTCTTACAGTCCATTCTCCCACATCCCCTCATCTGTCCAGACAGTTAACCTCATTGGATACCACCTCCCTGGATACTCCTTTGACCCCAAATACCTGACATAGCCTTAGAGCATTTTTGAAAATCAGGTCTCACCCATAAATTAATATCTGCAAAAGTCCTAATTACTGGAAACTCCAGTCAGTGTGAAGCCTAACACATGTTCTCCTGAGACGGGCTGTAAACACATACTAGGTGTGAAGACTGTGTCTTTTGGGTATCTTACACTAACATATTTTTATACAGTCTTACAATTTCAATTATAATTTCCAAAAAAGGACAAACATATGTGAATTCTGCATGTTCCTTGTTATTCTCTCCTTCAAAACAACAGCTGGTCTCAATGCATTAAGTATTTTATTAAAATTTAAATTAGAATATAAAATTGCACCTTCAGGAAACTTGTTATCCAAGAAAATGATGCCAGTACAATAATGAGAATGTAATTATGATTTCATTTATAAGAAGTGGTATTCAATTATTGCTTCTATTAAGAACAAATTGTTAGCAGTCAGTGCTGGGATTCTGAATACAGATTACACTTTTGGTTGTTGAAAAGTAAGCAAGATGTGGTCTCTGCACTGAACATACTCATCTGATTCAGACAGAAAGATATATCTTCCATAGATCCAGCCATTTCCTTTTTTCCTCCCCAACTACTGTTAATTAACAACTGTGCTTAATTAATCAAGTTTTGTTTACTTGACTTGTTCCAGATTTTCACACATGCAGAGCCTGTAGGATTGCAGGTAAAGAAATAGAGACTAGTAGCAGAGAAACTGAAAAATAAACAGATTGAGTAACATGGAAAAAAGCTTAAATACTGGTGAAATGGTGTTGAAAACCACCCTCTGATAAGGAGGAAGAATGCATCAAAACTAAACACAAAAGTTTTTTTTTTAATTTCTTGAAAGCAAATGTGAAGAAATGCCATATAGGGCAACTTAAAGGTTTGCAAAAGGAAATCACAACATAGCAGGCTATGTCAATTAATGTGACATGAGCAAATTGGGGAATATTAGGTATGCACCTCTAAGGCCTTAATGTTATCTTCTTCAAAATCCTTTGCTTTCATTTGAAAACCAGCTGGATTTGATGGTTTTTAACTTAAGAAGTCAGAGGATATTTATTAATATGTTGACTGTTTGGATTCCTCAAGGCCAGCTGAAGAGAGCCAAGGTAGAAAGGTAAATCAGTAAGGAAGAGATATACTCAGCTCTGAGCTGGAAATATTATAGCTGGGGCTTTTTTCTTTTATTTTATTCTTTATCTCTTTTTTTTTTTTTTTCGGTGAAACATTTCTGAAGTTGAAAGTACTGAGTCTGCACAATCCATACACATAACTAGAAGAAGTCTTGTGAAATATTTAGCACAAATGTAAGACTGACATGTGATTAGAGAACTGGGAATCTTATAGAAACTGGCTGCATTAGGGTACTTTTTTTTCTGAGATAAGTGAGAAAAGTTATGAAAGATATCTCTTGTACATTCGTGTATCAGCAAGTCATCAGGTGTTAGAAAGAAAAGGTTACCTTGAAGAAAAACAAAAAGTCTCATAAATTCATCCTTTGGAAAAGTAAATTGAAAAAGGCCACCAGTTAAACTGAAGTATCAGGTAACAATAGATTCTCATAGGCAATATGGAAACTTTTCCTCACAAAAGGGTACTGAACATTGATGCATCTCTTTAAAAAATTCATAAGGTGTATAAACTAAACTGAAGAGTAAGAATGACACTAAATCAAAACAACTCTCAGGTTCTGATGAAATAAATTCATTGTGAAGAGGAACATACATTACTCCAGCATATAAACTGTAGCAATATCAGAGAGACTCTTTCAGCTGAGGAAGACCATTAAAGATCCTGGACTGTCTCTACTGCAGAATTCTCACTTTACGCAGAATACACTGGTCATTATATCACTACCACTATCGAAAAAACATGGTGTGATTTTGGGCATTGTTCTGCACAGTGTCAGGACTTGGACTTGATGATCCTTGTGGGTATTTTCCAACTCAGGATATTCTATGATTCTATAGGTAAAATGTTTACAAGAGTGTAGAACTAGTCATTAAAAGGTAAAATCAAAGTCAATCAAGTAGAATATCAACTCCAGGTATATAAATCACTATGCAGTTCCTAAGGTTTAAAGCAATGGGCTTGTGAAAAGACATAAATATAATGATACTGATATTATAAATAATAAGCATCTAACAAATGCTGTCAAACAAAAAAATTGCCCTAGAGATGACAATTTCTTGAGTGAGGCCTCGTATACCATTTTTAATGCACTACTCTAGTCCTTGCTACAAATATTTATTCAAGCAAAATATACAAAAAAGTCACAACCATTTCCATATAAAGGAAGTTTTACCATTTTCCAACGGTTTAGAGTCCCAACAGGCTTTTGCCACAGAGGAACATCAAAGACTTTTTATTCTTCAGAACTGATCCTGTACTGAAACTAATGGTAAAGCTGATGTTCCACTTCCTTTAAAGCTGATGTGAATTTTACAGTTGATTTTAAAGGCCAAATTCTAGCTATGTAGTAATTGAGTGAATGGTGTTTTCCCCCTTACAAACACCTTAAAGCCAGCTAATTTCTACCTACACCACTACTTATTTGGCTACATATTTGAGACTAGTCCAAGAAGGAAGAGCTCATATCTGACCTTTTCTGATCTTTCTTAAAGAAAAATGATAAATCTGTGCTGACCTATTCTTGATAATTTGAGATAATTTCTACTACTATGTATATATATTGCCTATACATAACTATATCTCTATTAAAGAGATGTTGTTCTTTTGAATGTATTAGCAAACTTGAATTTCCTTCAGCCAAAAAGGACATGATAAAGAAATTATACAAAATCAAAGACACTCCCTCTCCTTCTTATAAATTGGCTTCCCTGAGAGGTTTCAATAAAATAAAACCCATTTATTAACACACCTCATTGATTCTTATTCAATTCTTCTTTAGTTTCTTCAGTTACTTTTGATTTCATTGTTGAGAGCAATAGGACCTTTCCTGCACAAGTAAGGGAAAATGTCTCATAGCTCCTGTTCTGTCCATCTTTGCCTGGCTGGACCAGACACAACAGTAATATCTGGTGTAATAAAATACTCAAACTGATGAGGTAAACAAGGTTCAGTCTGACTTTAGAGCAAAATTTGATCAGTTTCTTTTAATAGCAGGTATCCTCTCTACTAATTTTTCCATCAAGTTTGACTCCTGCTGCCCTTGCTGTCCATTCATGGCTGAGTGCAAACACATGAAGAATAATTTTTCAGGGTGCTGCTCTGTCTAATATTCTTTGCTCCACCTTGTCTATCTAATTCTTTTGCAGCCATCAGCTGCTGACCTCGGCCAGCAATTCCTTACCTTCAGGCCAGTCTTCCCCACGTAAAGAGGCACAAGCTTATTCAAGGGACAGGGATTTGTTGAATCCCTTTCATTCTAAGCAGAGAATCTGCAGGTTTCCCAAGGCAGAGGGAAAATAAAAGATAATAACTAATAATAAATAATAAAAAATACCACTGCAGAAACTATCCATCGAGTTTCAACTGTTTGAGGGATTCTTGTAAGTATGTACATGCAAGGATGTGATCTCTTTTGCACTGCTCAATAGGCAGACTTGATCATCATTATCTTTCACTGGTTTCTGAGGACTGCATCTAGAGGAAATACAGATATGCATTTAAGTTTTACCTGTTTCATGGCCCAAAAGAAGGACACCAGTCAGCCCCAAGCCCTTATTTCCAGTTTCTCTACATCCATAGATGCTAAGGAATTTTAGACTAAATGTTGTACCATTTGCTAGAAAATAAAGCTCTCCTAAGGTAATTTAAACAAATATTAAGAGGAACAAGGCTGAAGAAGAAATTGAGAGCAAATTTTAAGACAAATTGTTGTCATTAAGCAAATCAGTCAAGCACACTTGGAAAGCCCTCAGACAATGTGCAGGAGTAGACAGGTGGAAAAACACCAGCATTTGCAAAAAAAACCAAAAATTTTCTTGCCCTGTAGACATGGTGTGCATTGCTGACATACAACTGGATTGATTTCAAACATTGCTCCCATCTGTACATTTGAGTATTTTCAAGCCTTCATTAACTAGAAGTTTATATATTTGTAGACACATAGTTTCGATATTTAGATATTAGTTTATAGATATTTATATTATTGTGTTTACAGTTTTGACTTTTTGCAGGCCTTCAAAAAGGTAACTCCAGCAATGGAGCTTTCTGAAGTAACTGATGTTAAATCATGTGCCACTTTATTTAAGCCAATTTTACTTAATAAAACTGTCAGAAATGAGCTAAGAGAGCTGTGCCAATACATAAAGTGAGGGTCAGGTTTCTATGAGCTGGTGAGTACTCACTGCCAAAAGCTGCATGCCCTCGAGTTGGCAAAAATCCAGAGTAATTCCATTGATTTAACCATGTTACTCCAGATTCACAGCTTGGCAGCCCCCTTGTCTGTGGACACAGCACAGAGAGGCAACATTAGACATTCCAGGGTAAAGACCTCTCCCTTTTCTCGTGCCAGACAGTTTCCTATACAGTCTTGATCAGTGCACAGACACTTGCTTGCATAAATTAGGTTTTCTAAGACAGACATTGTTGCTAAATGCAGTAAAGCCACATTCCTAAATATATTTGGCTCTGTGGCCTAAGGGCAATATTTAATCTGGTTGATAGTACTGGTATAATGAACTGACTTTAATACCAGCAACTTAGTGACAAAGATACATGGAAATATTCCATGTAAATTTAATGCTACTTGCAATAAAAAAATATTTTTGCTACTTTGCCTTGATGAGAAGGGCCTCATGTTACTAAAGATATTGAGTTTGTTAAGAGGAGTAGGAAATATCTTAAAATGCTGAAACAGCGTTCACCTAGGAGTAGCAAATAAGTGCAGTTTTGCTGTCATACTTTGATGATCTAGACTTTCTGATTCCCATTCCTCTGTTTCTGGTTAAAAATCTCTCCAAAATACTGGGAGAGTTGTTGAATAATGAAAATACTGATATTCAAAAAGCTGAGTGATCTGTCAAAAAAAAAATTACAGTATTTATTTTGTTATTATGTCAATCAACCTTTCCATGATCCTACCTTCCTTTTATGTCTCTGGATTATTAAATTTCTCAAAATAAGTATTATAACTCCACTCTTTTTCTTATATTCCATCAGTGATTTCTCAAATTTACAGATAAAATCTCTGGGTCTTTAGATGTCTGCATCAAATTTTAGGTAAATGTTATGCTCCCAAGTTCTTTACAAAATGTTTCAAAGTTGAGGAAATCATTAAGAGTAAGGCAAACATGTCTGGGAGAGAGTAGCATAATAGCATTTTACCTTAGCTTTTCTATCACTGTTAGTCAAAACACAAAGACATTTTATCCATATTAAAAGCACTTATAGCTAGAGTACTGATGTGTAACTAAATGTGTTACCTCACCAAGCCCATCTAATTACTCTTTCTTCAGCAACAAGGATGCCAGGTCTGTACTCTTTATGATGTTTATCCCCAGATATTTGAGTTGATCTCCAGACTTAAAGGGCAGGTTTCAAATTTATTTAGTTATTGAATAGCAAACAGAGATTCATAGTAGGATTTTCTCAGCAGTGCCAGAGTTGATTTAAGGTTGTTTTACAATCCCAATGAGTTATAGAGATAATCTGATTACTGCCCTACAAAACTTTCCAGAAATACTTTTCTGTACCCCTTTCTAAGTATACAAATTAGAGAGATTTTTATCCAAGCTGTTTGTCTTTGGGTTGTTTGGCAATATATGAAAACTTTCCTAAAGGTCTAGGTTGCAAATCACAACCTGAAGGATAAATCTGTAGGCACAATGAAACTCCCTACAATGAGATTAAAGCTGTCCTGCAAGATGGAGAACATGATTTCTTAATAAACCATAAGATGAGATCTGGAATTATTCCAGAAAACAAGGCTTTTACAATTATTTAACATGGGGTTTTTTTTCATTTTTTTAAATAGGTATGTATATACATATTTGTTAAAACAGAAGGCAATACATACTATGTGATGCAATTCTTATTTTAAAAAAAGAACTATATAAGAAAAGAAAACAACTAATTATAACTCTTATTAAAATTAATAAATATTCTGATACCTTGGAAATTATATTATAGAAAAATATAAGGGAAGGGAATTCTTTAAATTCACTACAAAAACTATTTATTTGTGCTATAGATAAAGATGGAAATTAAGTTACAACCAAGTAGAATATGAACCCAGTCCTTGATAATTTAATTTAGAAATTAATCATTCCAGGATTTACAGAGACAAACATTTCTAGTGTGGGAAGATTAAAAGGAGAAGGATTTTTGAATTTCAGATGCCAGATTCCAGTTATCAGTATAAAACAAGTATTTTAGATTGTCTGCCTGAAGTATTGCGTAGACTTGACCAAATTCTCTGCAGACACATGAACATTTCAAGTGTCTGGTTCTTCTTGCAGCTGTAGGCTGAAGCCTGTCCGTACTTAGAGACACACACACACAGGACCTCTCCTGCATTAACAATAACCTCTTCTACCCCTGCTTACAAAGCTCTCCTCTGCACCAGCTGTGCTCACCTAGGGTTATGTAAATGCCCTAATATCAGAGAAGTGCAGTTGAACACAAGAAACTGAAGGAAGAAAAAATGGAGTAAGGAGGAACAGAATACAGCAGGGAAAAGAAAAAAAAACTTACATCATTATATGATGGATAAGCTGTGCTAAAAGCAAAACCCAAATGTCATTTTGAGTAAAGCTTGGAAGTTTGGGAGGAGTTCAAATCTTTAATTCTTTAAGGGGTTAGTAAAGCTTGAGGGATTTCTTTTTATTTATTTAAAATACTTCTCCAATTATTTAGAAAACAAATAGACATACAGAAAACAAATAATTTTCAATGTTTTTCTTTTCCATCAGTTTTATAGCTTGTTTTTTTCATCTGATCACAACAAAAATTCTTGTCACACCAGTTAGTTTTTCTAAATTCAATTTCACAAATAAAGAAATATCTTAGTAAGCTGTATTAAGATTAATGGCTTCTACATTTTAGCAATTGTGAAAGTCTTTAAAATTTGCAAGTAGACTGAGATTAATATGCAAGCATTTTTAAAACTTCCTTAAGTGAACACAAATTTGTGCATCAAACCCTTATCTTTTCAGCTTAATTTTTACTGTTCTGGTGTTATTTCTATTTTATTTCTGTATATACCAAACTATTAGCTTTATAAGCAATAAACTGATTTCCTTAAGCACAAAATCAACCCCCTGTCCCCCTGGTTGCCCAGATGCACACACAGACGTGCTGATTATTCTGTGTGACGTGTCATTTACTGAAAGGGGCTGTAGTTAGCCTGCAAGCTTTCTCAGACTTACCTCTGCTCACCAGCAGTTGGTCAGCTAAGGCTGTCATACACAGCCTGGTGACCCTGATTTGAGCTCTCTGACCCTATATTTAGGCTGTTGCCTGTATTGAGAAAGCTGGCTGACAGCTAAGCTGCATTTAGCACCTCCCAATCAATAAATGCTGCTTATCCAGCAGCTCTGAGATGCTCAGGCTGCATCATCCTTGATGTTATAAGGTTCTGAGTTCAGTTAGTTTAATTTTGCCAGCATTTTCACAGCAATCTCCGAAATAAAAAGTAAATTATGATTTATTGAAAAGGTGCAAAGACTCTTATGAAAAAGGATTAGTTTTTGAACCGGGTGAAGAACTTTAAAATTTGTTAAAAGGCATGGTTTCAATCCTTCTTATAACAAAATAAACCTCCTTCACAGAGTTCTTTCTTTGGAAGAAAAGACAAGGCTGAGGAAAAGGATAAAACTACCCAGAAATCATCAATTCCTACTCGCTGGTAAAGATCAACATTGTTTCCGAGGGAGCTGAGTTAAGAGAAGTAAATTGGAGCAAATCAAGACTGAGTGAAGAAGAAGGAAAGCTACCATTGACTAATGGTAGTGGGAATAGCAGAAAAATTCATTCAAAAAGGTTATCCATCCTGATCCTACCCCAGGTAATCTTAACAACTCCAAGTGTCATCCCTGATAAATTACTCCTTTGCAGATCCAAACATTTGTGAGCTTTTTTTTAGTTAGTAAATTTTGTGAAAACAGGCTTATTAAACATATGGCCCCCTCATTTCCAATGCAGGTTGTTAGTATTTTGTGAGCTTTTCAGAGGTCAAAGATTTGGATTCAGTCCTAACGACATGATGATGCCAAACTGCACTTCCTGCTGCTGTAATAGATGGATACCCAGAGGTTGGCTGGCTCCATGAAAAATAACTTATGTACATTCACACAATGTTGCAGTCACCCATATCAGAAATCAGTCACTCGAAGTAGTCAGTGTTGTATCACCTTTCTGGTCTGAAGATCCAATTTGAAACCTGTAAAGCTACTTCCTAAAAGGCAGGCACTCATGATACAGCCAAGCTTGAACACACAGAACAGGTTTAATGTTCAAACCTGTTTGAAACATGTTTCAAACTACCCTAACATAAGCCTCCAAATTGTAGCCATCCATAACAGCACAGAGCTGACTCCCCCTAGCACATGCTATCAGCAAGAAGGGGGTTTGGCCAACCTAACAAACATTCTTCACAGAAAAAGGAATTGTTTCTAAGGTACCTAAGCTTTTCTTTGTGTGCAACTCTGAACAAAGACCAAATCTTGAAAGAATTTCATACATAACTGAAATGTAGGCATGCAAACAAAAAATTAAAAGCAGATGAAGGGGTTCCATTATTACTACATTTGTGTAGCTTCAATATACTACAAAAGATGACTTCCACACAGCCTGCCCAGTGAATGACAGAGGTGTCTCAGAGAAAATGGAGTAGACATCTGGTTGTGGAACTGAAGACTGAATAGTCAAGCTTCATGACTTTGAAATTACTTTGGCTTCTGAGAATTGACAAACTAAAATATTAAAACCCTTGGGTAGTTTAGTTGAGCTGGCTTTTTTGCCTATTTAAAAAACATGAAAGAGAAATGAGACAAAGAAGAGATATCAGGTCTTAAGAGTTAGAAGAGCAGCAACGAAAAAGAAAATAGAAGAAAGGCATCACGACCAAGGGTGCCTTTGGTCAAGGTTTCAAAGACTGGAAACAAACTTTTGAACGGTTATAAAAAAAATCTTGTACCAGCTACTGTAAAGGCACAAGACAAAATCGAAGAGACCGGCTGGCTTTGAGTAGCAAAAGCTTGATTGAATTATCAGGGTAAAATAGTTTTTCTAAGTGAGACTGAAGAAAAGTAGAATAATTAACTTATTGGAAACATGATATTACAATTTTTCAGGAAGGAGTAGTATGGGTAGATTATATGCCCTTCTTTCATTTACAAAAAGAGCTGCAAGAGAAAAAAATAGAATTTACTGAAAAAGAGGTTCAGGAATATTTTATATTTCACAAAAATATCTTAGGAAACACCAATATTAAGAACTTCAAATGCTTCAAGTTTGCAGAATGCTTTGTTTTTTAAAAATATCCAGAGAATTTACAGTATAACATTGCATTTTAACTTGATTAACCTTAAACCACCAAACTACTCCCATTTTAAAAAAGAAATTTAATTCTCAGTCTTACCGAGAATAACGTAAAAACATTTCATAGCTACTTCAAATTGTAGCATTAAGTCAAAAAGACACAGCATTGCACCTGGCACATGGAGTGTGCATTTTAATGTTAGTTGTGCTCCTATTAATTATGCTGTCAAGACACTTCTATTCCTACACTTGGCCAAGAAATACCTGAAGAGCTATCTAGCTTTAAATCCATTTCCAGCTGGATCTATAATTGGGACAATATTATGTTATGGTGAATATGAGATTATTAAGACTGTAGCAAAAATTCAGTGCTGGATCTTGTAATTATTTTCCTCTAATACATTAGAGAAAATTAATTATTTTGTGTAGCTTCAATATACTCAATTGGTGAACCCACACTGCATTGTTTTATAGATTTGTTGCCATGGGATGGGATGCCTATAGATTTTCAGCAAACAAGTGTATTTTATATTATACTCTGCTCTTGAAGTCTTTATGATTAAAATAAAAAGTAAAGATCCATCTTGGAAAGAGAAGACAATAAAAGGAAAGTGTATAAGGAGAAAAAAAGTATCCAAAGAGTATGTATAACTTTAGATTTTTTTTCAGAACAGGGAAAAGAATTTTATAGAAGTATGAAGAATGAGATGTATTCTGTAACATACAGTCCAGCCTCTATTAAAAATATTTAAAGTAAAAAATGCCCAACAATTGTCTAACTCAACCTTAATTTTTGGAAGACAATACACTTTGTAATCCAGGTGGACTATGATACTGATGTCATCAGCAAATGGATCTTTTCTGTATCAGTATCACTTCTGCAATTCTATTATCTCAAATGTGCCTGTATAATAAAATTGCAAAGGATACTTAATTTATTAGATTATTTTTAACAATGTCTTTATAATATGCCCAAATTGCTATCAAGCTCAAAAATACTAATGTCGGTAGTTTTTCCTAGGTTTGTTTTGGGCTTATTATTTTTCCTACCATGGCAAAAAAGGAACTTGACCAGTAAGAGTAACATAAAAAGATATGTTGCTTCTGAAATTTGGAAAGCACAACAGCTGCATAAGACCTGGGATGGTTTCTTACTTCAATGTCAAGCACATAAGGGCAAATAAGGATGGCCACAAAAAAAAAAAAAATAGAGAGAATTGACAGAATAAGTGTGATTGGCCAGACTATATTAGTAAATTAGGTTTTACCAGATCCTTTAGTCTTTTTTCAGGTCAATTGTTACATGTGTGTGACATGTACATAAAAAGTGAAGAGGAAGTTCAAGCAAGATTCAGAATATATATTTTGTTGAAAATGTAATAACTAAAAAACATTATTTATAGGGAATGAACGAAGGCATTTCTAAATTGCTTTGTAAAGTATAGAGCATCTCAGCTTGCTGTGGTGCAGGCAATTCACCAAATATGCCCCCTATATTTTGTTCAAATTTCGCTTTCTTTTATTTTTATTTCTCTGTTCTAAGCATAATTAAGGTTTGAGCTATCAGCCTGAATCAAAGCAAAACCTATGTATGATATATAAAATAAATACACCTGAACATCTGTGTCACCAAGGTTTCAGTTGCTTGAAGTTAAAACAACTATTTTTTTACCTATTTAAAACCTATGTGCTGGTTTTGCATTAATTTATATTTGGGGAGGAAGGAAGAAGCCACCCACGGAAATTTGTTTTCTGAGAAGAGCGGCTGTGAGCTCCCGCTGTACCTAGCACCAATCAGTGACTAGCTTTGAAGACAGACACCTGGTTAAACCATTAGAAACCTAAACACGCCTCTATTAACAGACATGTTAAAAACTAAAAATTTCACGGGAATTCTCTTTTCCTTCCAGTCTGGGAACAGGTAACAAAGCCAGCCCAGCCCCATCACAGCTGGGCCGGGCCCGGCAGTTGGCAGGCAGGGGGAAGGGAGGCCATGAGTCCCAGCCTGCCTTCGGAGATCCCAATCTCTGGCTGTAATGAACGAACCTTCCTGGTTCCCACGGCAATACTGGGACATTGCTGGCTCCAGCTAAGTACTGATATTGAAATGTTGATTAGCTAATTGCTCTGTCTGTTTTCTCTAAACTACCTGGAGATCACCTGCCCCCCCGCCCCACCCACACTGCCATTCTAGGACTAAGATGCAAATAGGGGAACCCATGGAACCATGAGAGTGTGTTCTGGGGGATAAAGACACCGCTAAATGGAGAACTAAACACAGTAGAGGGGGCTGGACCGGTGTGCTGGCTGAGGAAAAGAGAAACACATCCCCTGGTCAACATTTGACCTGTCACGATCACCTAGGAAGACTAGACTGGAGTGGGCTATGGGAAGCAGGAACAAAGAGGCCAAATTTCCTGATATTACCACAAGGAAAGGAGAGGGGACAGCTGCTGCTCGGGACTTCAGCGACAGGCTCTGCATGCTTCCTTCTCCTTTGGCTACCTGGAAAAAGCTACAACAGTGGGGGCAAGCTCTGTGTCGAGCCCCCTGCCCAGCTGATCTTTTTAATAAAGAGCTGAACATTAATAAAGGCATAAGTCCTGTTCATTTCACTGGCCCTTCCCCCAGACTGGCCACCAAAGAAACTCCAGCCCGTGCAGAAAACAGCCCCACGGCTAATCCTGACTCAGCCCCTTGTAGAGTTGTGTTATTTTACGTTTTATTTAAGTTCTATTGCACAATATTTTGTACGCGGTCTGTTCCATGTTCAGTTGGTTTGTTCCATGTACCCCCCTGTTAAGTTGGTTCCATCCCCTGTTTCCCGCCTTCCTTCCCCTGTCAATCCTCCCCAAAAGTGCCAAGTCATTCTCCTGTCCCCTCCCAGGGTCCCTGTCCGTCACCCGGTGCCCCTGCCTCTCCATCTAGAAACTTCTACCCAAGGCATCGTGTGATTGGGCCAGGTCCTGGGGCCCCTCCCATGTCCCCTTCCTATTGGCCCTTCCCCAAGAGCAAGCCACACCCCAAAGATTCCCATTGGTCCCAGTCTTCCCCACCCTGGCAATATAAAATCCCTTGTCACCCAGTTCGGAGTGCCTTCTCTGGCAGGCACCAGTGCTGTTGTCTGGATCCTTGTTTCTGCGTTGTCCCCTTTGGGACGCAATAAAGAGGATTTTGGCCCCCAGAGGAGGACTCTCTTCTTTCTCTACACCGCGGGGATTTCGGCTGCTTCTCTACAAACCCACACAGCGCTCTCCAAAGCCCACAGAGGTCCAGTGGAGGGTGCTGGAGACCTGCCCGCTCTCTCCCTCACGGAGAGCTAGCCGGGGGCGAGAAGACAAGGCTTGAGGGGGAGAACGCGTCAGCCCCTGAAGAAACCTCCATTATAAAACAGCTCTGGCCAGCAGGGGTTGCATAACCATCTGCAGGTCCTGGGTGAGATATCAGCTCTTTCAGCGCACAGATGAGACCTGCAGACCTTCAATACTCTCTCAAGTGAGAGAAAAGGACAGAGTGAAGACATGTAGAGGACAACATAGACACCGAAGTCAGTAAGAATGAGTCAAATCACAGATGGAAGGCAAATGAAAAGATGCCTTAATATTAGGCTAAAAATTGTTTTATAAGCAATGGTGGTAGACTGAAATATACTGAAATATCCCTGTAATTCTTTGAAAATATGAGGGGATAGATTGTTCAAGCCATAGATACGAGCAAAAGCGTCTCGGTTGGAGCAGGTAGATGTTGAAATAGCTGTGATGTAATGGGAAGTGATGAAGACACTCCATTCCCAGAAGTAAAGATGATCTCAGACATAGATGAAGAAAAGTTTTGCTTTTGAATAACTCATCCTTAAAATAGTACCCCATAAGTTGATATGACCCATGAGCACAGCTCTGGGAAGGCTGCCAGAGATGGGAGGGGTTTCATAGATGCAGATTTCCAGGTGGCTGTTATTCATCGAAATTAAAACCACGAGAGAACTACTTCTTGTAGAGAAGTTTCCATGACTTGTCAAGAGAGACTCCTATCCCTAAATAAACTGAAAGACTATTCCAGAGGTGGTAAACTGACTAAAAATTTTGGGGTTTGCCTCTTTACATTGTTAGTGGGAAAAGTTGTAAGGGAGAGGAGAAGTGTTCTAAAAGTTTTATTCTAATTCTTATTATTCTTTATTTTAGTTACTGTTAATAAACTTTTCTTTATACCCTTTTCAAGTTTTGAGCCTGCTTTGCCTTCTTCCTAATCTTATCTCATAGCAGGAAATGAGTAAGTATATCCTAGTGGGTGCACTGGCATTTAACTAGTGCTGGACCCTCCACAGCCTAGTAGTAAAGCATTATTATGCTTTTCTATATTGTTGCCCTAGAACTCAACTCCAGTGATTTAGTGCTTCTGGTAAAAATCCACAAATCCACAGGAAGGTGTTTTGTCATTGGTAATCACTGTAATCCACTGGAATTACTATGGCACAGCTTTGCTGGAGAGCTCCTGCTGCCAGAATGCAATTACTCCGTCCCAGTTAGTCTTGCCATAGCAAGCCTTGTAACATCTGTTTGTGTGTAGTTTAGCCCTTCTGTACTTCATGGCATGCATCTGAGACCAGACTCAGAGTTCAACTAAGATTACTTTGGTTTAAAGGGTGCTGAAAGAAAATAAGAGAAATATAAGCCAAGACAACTGAGACAAATACAGCCACTAAAGATAAACCACAGTGTATAACCTAATCAATATTCAGTTAGGAACTCAGCTCTTATTAATCCATAATGTAGCAATAATTATTTATAAAGGGGTTTATAAAACAGTTCTCCATAGTTAGCTGAAATGCACTGTCCATTTTCTGTTGTAAAGCAAGACATTTGAAAAACACAGCAAACCTTATGTATGTCCTGGCAGTTTTTACCTGTAGGAATACATCAGCCTGGATCTGCTGGCACTGATAATTTTTCAGAAACTTACTGCAGGTGAAATATTGTTAGGGCTTTGAACACTTACCTGAAATAACATTGTGCTTCATTCACATTAAGGGAATGGCATGGGAAGTAATTTGATTTCTTTATCTCTCAATTCTGGTCTTGAAAATTGATATTAGCTTAGGATGATGAAAGGAGAGAAAGATACAATTCTACCTCACAGAGATACAGTTTTAGATGACCAATTTATAGTAATTAATGGAATAATCCATTAGAAAGACTGATAAAACATACAGAAGTTACTGCTTGTCACTGTTCTTTGTTTTAATTTATGACTGCTTGATAAACGTACATTACCTAACAGCTGAGGGGGCATTTTGGGACAAATATTTTGATGCATATATTTTTATATGAAGTGTTAAAGGTAAGGAAATAGCAGTACACA
This sequence comes from Taeniopygia guttata, assembly GCF_048771995.1. NCBI lineage: Eukaryota > Metazoa > Chordata > Aves > Passeriformes > Estrildidae > Taeniopygia > Taeniopygia guttata. The sequence continues at coordinate 103,297,606 of NC_133024.1, read as the reverse complement.
GTACTGTGCACTGCAGTCCTCTGCACTGGTTATGTACTTGTTTTAACCCAAGGAGTTCTTAGTTTCATAGGTTCATATACCTGCCCCTAAGAAACAGCCTGCATTTTTGATAAAGTGAATCTCCAGTCATTTCCACAGAAACATGGAGGTAACAAAGTCACCTTGTTCTCAAACTTCTGGTGCTACGTCCAGGTCAGGATTTATAATAATTATGTTTTTATCTTTAACCAAGGTAGTAAATACATTTCTGGAAACACAAGTCTGTGTGTAAAGTCTCACACACTTCTGGTTGAAGGAAAAAGATTTTGAGAGGGAGATAGGATTTTAGAAACAGCAACCAATACTTTATGCTTTAGCTATTTGCAAAGAGAAATTTCACAACCAGCACTGCCAAAATGCTTGCTTTTCAGTCATTGTTTTATAACAGCTCAGCCTGATTACTCTTGAGTATTACTCACTTTGTTTCTGCCTGCTTAAAAACTAGTGCACGCCTTTTTTGAAATCCTAGTGCCAGCAGGCTCCATCCTGCCTGTTTTGTCTCTGGCAGTGCTCAGGAACCCCTCTTTTTTCTTTACCCTTCCCTGTCACAGGCATGTTACATTTCAGCTTGTGAATCACTTCCACTGATTTGGCTCACAAAAAAAAAATATTTTCCTTACTTCAGGGCATGAGACAAGACAGAAGCTCAGCTTTGGCACCCCCTGGACACATCTGTAGCAGAGCAGCACCTCAGGTCTCTGCTCCACGGTGCTTGCCCAGCCCTGATTCCCCTGGTTTCCTCTTCAGGCTCTGCTGCTGCTGGTTTTTCCCCACTTCTGCTTCAGGAGGTCACAGCCCTCACTGTCTAGCACATGTGGCAATTCTGGTTTATGCCACTTCTTTCTTCTCTGCCTCTGCTATCTTCATGCTTGTCTACCCACAATGATACCCATAATACTCTCCTGCTTTGGCAGAACAGGGGTCTTTGAAGGTTTAGCGTCTTTTTTTTTTTAACATAATTTCTAAGTTTTTTCTTCTGGGAATGAGGAAATCTGGAGAACATTTCTGCCATGAAATGGAAGCAGAAAAGGCACAGGCTGTGAAGCACTGGTAGCAGCAGCAACCACAATGAGAAGTTTGTGCATGTGGGAAGCAATGGAACATTAATGTAACCGGGCTACCAGCACCTACATACAAGATACAAGATAGCAAGAGAACAGTGTGGAGATCCTCCACACACAATGGCTCTCATTTCCCCTCTTTCATGTAGAATAGTGCTTATCCTCAGCTTACTGAATTGTAAGAATCATTTATAAAGTCTTAGGAAGTAAAGAGAAATGGACTGGGAAAGATGACAGAAATAAGCATGCAATCACTTCAAGAAAAATATCTCTAAGATACATCTTTATAGCTGAAGCTGTTAACTCAGCCCTTTAAGGTAATTTTACTTCAGCAGTCTTAAATAACCCTTAGTGTTTAAATGACACTCTTTACTCTTAATGGTGTTTTCTTGCCTGAAGGTTATAACCATGAATCCTCCTCTAAGTACCTCTCTTCATTACCAGCAGAATATCTTTTGCTATTCTGCATAATGCTATGGAGAATGATGCAGAGTATGGTGCAGTTTGCTTAGACTGGGTATTCTCATACACAGTAGAGAGGTGAAGTTGGATTCGGGCACAGTTATTGTATTAATCAAAAGAAATGCATCTTGCATTATCAGCAAAGCTCTTTATCTTGAGTGTCAGGTCAGATAACAGCTCTTCTTTCCTAGTGTAACAGAGACTATGTAGTACTGTGTTGATCTACCATTGTGACCCAGCTTTCAAGTTGCTTTCCTCAAGTGTTTTGCTGGGAAAGAGCAAAGCCTCAGGATAAAGCTTCAATTTGACTTTAGATATGGCACTCCAATCTGACAGCCAAACTTAAATAGTTGGGATTATCAGAGCATATGTGTTCCATTTCTGTCGACACCGACAACAGATTGTCAACCAGATATGACTGAAATATGGACATTATGATTTGCAGAAGCATTATGTCAAGAAGGTATGCCTGTAGGTAGAGATGCATTCACAGAAAAAAGCTGTAGGTGGTCCTTCAGTTTGCTACACTGAGACCACCTACAGGCAAAGAGGAGGAAACCACTTCTGAGAAAGTAGAAAATATCAATCAATCTTAAACAAACCAATCTGAGAGGTTAAATGAGACTTGTTATCTCATTTTAAACAGGAATACATCTCCTGCATTTTGCACAATACACAGGAGTACTCCTGTATTTCTGTATGCATTACTATGTATTTATTGGATGCAACAATTTTACCTAGGGGAGAAGATTCAGAGTTTTTATTCTGTAAGAAAATTTGATAAAGGATGTTCCATTATAGTTTTTGGAAACTTTGGGACATGAGATAAAATAATATTATGAATAGAGCAAATTGAGAATAAACCAGGAGCAATAGTGTTCCACTATTCCAACAGGGTTTGTAAACAAGATTTCATTCTCAAATATCTATGCTTAGACTTTTAAATTAACAGTATACTTATCTTGTTTTATAGAAGTCCTTCTAACCTGAATTATTGAATTATTTAATAACTTTCTGACTTTCTTAATCTGAGTAATAGAAGATGCTTAAAAATATTGTGAAAGATGTGAAATATGTGAAAAATTACTTTTAAAATGTGCACAGAAATTTACCTTGATCAATGTGTCGTGTTGCTATTATAATCTTACACCTTTTGTTTATCCTATACAGCCCAAAACACGTTTATAGCAAGCACTTAAAAAAAAGGCATGTAGTTGGTTGGCTTGGACAACCAACAATTAACACATGAAATGGATACTATTTTTGTCCTTGATTTATCAGTGAAACAAGAAGATAAATATATACACAATAGAACCAATAAATTTTAAGCTAACTAATATCTTCATTAGTAACTATATAAATTCAAACATCCATTACTAAAACGATCCTATTACCATGTTCAATTGGCTTATAAAATTGGACATAAAAATGCATTGGTTGCCTTTCTCATGAGCCACCTTTGGTATCTACCTATTTTGTCAGGTCTTCAGATAAGGTGTATATGAGTATGCTGAATAGATAATATTGTAAACCTACAACAAGTTTATGCAATATGCCTGAGTAGCAGTAAGTACATTTTTTTCCATTCTTCATTGATATGATATGCAGTTGGTTGGCTTGGACAGCCAACAGCAACACCAGGATTTTCTTTCATCTTTGCATGTCCTCAAATTCTCAAACTAACTGTGACTAAAGGGAGAAAGATGCTCATTCTAGGAGAAGCAGAACTGAGTTCTTTGACAATTTAATTTAAATGTCTGCAGATACAAAACTGATAGCTGATGCAACATGGGGCTCCTGTAAAATGCCTCATTTGTTTAAAGCAATGTATGTTTACAGTAACAATCTGTGGGCAGCTGGGTGGCAAAATGGTTCACAAAATATCAAACACCATTCACCATAGTGACATACCAGATGAGACTCATGTCTGCTTCATGAAACAGGTGATTACAAACTAATAAAAGGGGGAGGGGAAGGAAAATATGCTGTATTCGCCTCTACTGTGCAGTCCTAAGCACAGATTTATCTTTTTTATGGGAACAAAAGTTTTTTTTCTTTCTAACTGAGGCATTTAGCCTCACACAATAGCCACTGGATTCCTCAGTCAATGCTGGGGACGCAGGTAAAAATATTTATGGTGAAACATAACATATTTATTTTATTGCAGCTTTCAGATAATGCCTGGGATAGCTGTATTATTTATTTTTCATCACAGCCTGTCCCCAGAGTCTTGTCACACTTTGCTACAGGCATATTTTTCTAGGTTAGGGGTACAGTACCTAGTAGTTAATGGGTAAAGGGTTTTCATGTGGCTGTACAATTAAAGGCAGACCTATAATTGAACAAAAAGATGAAGGTTTTATCATTGAAACTAAAAAATTAAACAAGAGTTTTAGCAGAAAATCAATTTACTCTATAGGTTTAAAAGAGGGAAATTGGGTGACTTAAAATTTGACAGTGGATGAAAGTATGAATAAAAGGATGAACGCCAGGAGCTTGGAAAGTCAGATGGTGGGAGCACTCATTTAGCAGACAGGATAGCTATATGTTTAAACACGCTGAAAACCTCAGGTTTTCAGCTCTTCCCTCTTCCAGATAGGGAATGAAGGATGGACATGATGCCATAACTGTGGAAAACTGCTTCAGGAACTTGGGCAGCAGAAGACAATGATGGCCAAGGAAGTGAAAGAAATAGGAACATTTCCTGAATATCAGATTGGGGGGGAAAGTGAGTAAGCCCATATTAGTAGGAGTTCATTGAATTGCATAATAAAAAGTTAATTTTATGCACTTAGTATTTAAAAGGCTATGTTTAAACAATACAGAAGTTGGTGAGAAAAAATATGTGGACACTGCAGCTGTCCAAAGGATGACTGGACCATGTCTAACCATGTAACTGTGGACCAACAGTATATTTATTGTTCATAAAATAATTAGAAACCAGGAAGCACAGTAAAACAAAAAAATTTCAAAGATGTCATTGGCCAGAAATTTAAGAAAACAGTACAAGTATCCTCTCAACAGCATAAGGTTTAAAGTAGAGCTAAAAGATCGCTTAAAAATGAGAACAAGGCTCAGATTAAATAGCCTCTCCACTGTTATTGAAGAAAATCTCAGGAAAGAAAAAATGACTGTTAAATCTAGGATTAGAAAGAAGTAATAATAATATGAAAACAGAAATTATCACAAAAGAGGTAGTAGGAGACTCAACGACTATCATCCTCTTGAGTGAGGGAAGGGACCAGGTAATCTTCATTTCAGAAATCTGAAACAATTGGTGCATGAAATTGCAGTCTCAGGAACATTTATGCTTTAAAAAGACAGTGAAGTGATCTTGGTTTTTTCAGGCTCATTATTCTGACATCTGTAATATACAGCTCTGTGCAAGGGCCAGTGCAGCCCTGATCTGAATGAAGGGCTGAGCATCTGTGCAACCACAAGGCATGCGATGTCCAGAAGCATTTTCCATGCCAGCCAGTGCTAATGGAGTGAAGAAATGAAAGAAATAAAAGGAAATAGAAAGAGATGCTAGCATCTAGATTTAATATCTTTATTTTTATAACTATTGTTTTGTGTACATTATTATTTCAACATTAGAATTTTACAAAATCTGATTAGAAAACTTGCTAACTAAGATGGAAAAGAGAATAATTAAAAGTATTACAACACGGGAAAGGGCCTGATAAAAGGTCAATACTCAAGAGTCCTGTAAGAAAAAAGATATTGGTTTGAAATTAAGTTATTAATAAATTTTGTCAAGCACTGCTCTCCAATACAGCAAATATTTGTTGATTTTTTTATTAATTATTTTGACACAGGAATTAGCAAAGTCCTAGAGAAGCTGGGATGGCACTGTTTGGTGCAGAGCAAATATACATTTATTGGAGTCATTTAGGTATACCCAGGCTTTCAAATACCTGGAAGGAAACACATTAACAGCTGAACCTGACCCACATTATTAGCAGAGAAAAACAGCAGTTAACACTGACCTGTTCTGCTGACATACACATATGTCAGAAAAGCTGGAAAAACGATGGCACAGAGAATTTCAGTGTAGAATTCAGTCCATGTTTCAGACTGTGACACCTCAGATTACTTTGCAGTCTCTCAAAATAAGATCTCCTTTTCTCTCAGGCATTGCCAAATGTACAGGACCTGAAACTTCCAATCTGCCATGTATGTTTGGTTCAGTTTTTAAGCAAGGACAGAGAAGGTAGCTCATTTCCTATATTGTGTCTGTTGGACACAATGTTTGAAGAGAGCTATAATTTTAAAAAATCCTTAGAGAACAAATATAATTTCATGTCTTCTATAATATTTTATCAATAAAGGTCATCATATTCTAGTTTTTCTAGAGTACTTTAACATTGGCCTTTGAGAAAATTCCTGGATTACATCACAGCCAGTAATTAGAGATTTCCAGTTTTGATTTTCTTGAAAATCTTACTACATAGAAGGCTCAATCTAAACTGTAGAATTTATTTTCTGCTTCAATGAAATAAACTTCTTAGTAATATTTTGCTTTAGCAGGTAGCCATCTTTAATTTGTGATTACAGAAAAATATGTCAATTATTAAGGTTCCAAATTCCAAAGAATATTTCAAAATGTATTTTCTAATAGATGGAAACCATGTAATTTAGTCCCCACAGTGTCTAGAGGAAGCTTGGGAAACATGGGTTTTATCTTAACATTATACTGAGATATTTGAATCTCAGGTTTCTTCAAAAATTATGAAAAGTATCAACATTATGATTTTACTTAGCTTTTCCTCAGAAATCAAAATGCATTAATTTCAAAATATAAGTTCAAGGTACTACTCAAGGAGACAACAAGGAATGGGAGCCAGTACATCCCAGAGCCCAAATTCACGGATGGAGCAAAGGACACAGCTGGAGGACACCTGGTGTACTTGAGGTCATGGGTCAGAGCAAGGTAAGGGGCACAGCCTGGGCACAGTGAGTACAGCATCTGTGTGGTAAAAGAGATCTAATCATGTGCTAAGAAGGTAATACCTGATCAAGTTGAGTGAGAGCTGACCTTAGGAAATGGGATCTTACTGGGAACAGGGAGACATGCCCCTATGTGAGACAGGGAACAGCAAGTGTTGTTGTTTCAGTAAATCAAAGGGAAATGAAGACAAGGACATTGCTGCTGCATTCATTGAAAGACACAACTTTCAGTTTTCAGCTCCCATCTAGTTCTGTGAAGAACAGAAGTTGAGGTTCTGCTAAAAGATAATGAGATTTTTATTTAAAGTCCTAGTGGTTCTATTCTTTCCTCCCTAGGTATTTATCATCACTTTTCCATATTTGAAGTTGTTACTTTTAACTTTCCTCTTTCAGAATCTAGTTATTTGCTTAAAGTCACATAATAAAAATCAGAATTTTTTAGTTATTTATGCCATTCTTACTTGGATGCTGGCCGCAGAGTGGAATATAATCGGGTATACCAGCAAATATATTTACTCACTATTTACTCTCTCAGTATTAATCAAAGCTATTCATATTCATTACTTTTTTACATTAATCTCTCACTCCTATCTGGTCTTTTAATCTATATTTTTTCTTAAATGCCTCAAGTTTTTCTTGACAATGTCCTGAAACTGAAGAGTTTTTGTAATACATATTCCATCCAAGGGAGGAATTTCAAATGTGCCTGATGCATACAGTAGTAATGGAATTCTAGGAGCATTTGGATACAAACACCTGTGAAAATCCTAATTTAGGACTTTGGGGGAATGACTTGTAACTCCATTGAAATAATCTCTTTAACATATGGATGTCTCAGTGGGTGCAACTCAGATTGATTGCACTGTATTTCTTTCCTCTAAATGGCACTAAAAATGCAATTTCCAATTTGACTGGTTGGTTAGTTTGTTCATTTCCTGATGTTTCCTCCTGAAAGAATGAGGTCGCAGTTATCCAAGTTGAAAATCACATTATTACTTCTAGTACATATAATTAACTCTTTGCTTTTTCTATATATTCTTTCACAGTCCAAAACACCCCTTCATAGAATAGCTTCAATGAATCTATTACTGCAATATTTACTGATTTCTCACTTTTACTTCAAAACTAAACACTGTAGACCCATTTATCAAGTAACACCAAAGTTTGGCTTTATATTCAATTCAAGATTATTTTCTGCCAAGAGATCGTGGTTCAGACAGATTCAAACCTACAGCTAGTGGGCACAATATGTTGATACTAATCCTGTAAGCAGTTTAGTGCTTAGCAGCATATAATTCAAAATTGTTTGGTTGGTGAGCCAAATCCTGAAATCCCTCCTGAGCTGCCATTACATTTTCTCAAGGCAAAATGTTACAATCTTCTGATTTTTCTTTGTGGCCAAATTTGCTGCCTTGTATAAACAGGATTTTCATGCAATGCAGAGCTGCCCCTGTCCCTATGCAAACCATTGTTGGAGACTTTTAGTGTAAAAAACTAATTGTTTCAGCACAGCTTGCAATCTTTCTAAGCCCAAAAGTGGTACTTAACCCAAACATTATGCTACTTTGGGCCTAGCTCTACTTACAATGGTTTATTTGTTATATGGTTATGGTGTTTGGCATCTCAATCACGTTTATTCCAGGGAATAGTTTCACATAGAGTCTGGAAATGCCCCAGAAGAGAGTAACATCCCAGGTATGGAGTGTTTGTGTGCTTGGGCAGATCTTAGCAGTCATGCTTAAAGGCTCCTGTGGAAAGGAGGAGATTTGGAACAGCCACACTTTACTGTGCCCAGCCAGCACAGCCACTCACACACTCACCTGCATGTTTAAATCCCTCTGGAAAATAAAAGCACTCTCTCAGCAATTTAAGTCACAGGTAGCATTTACAATATTATTAGATGAGTGTAAAGGATAATGAACATGCTGCTTTTTACATGGTAGCTAGGAACGTACCTTTTAAGCCAATCTTTCCAGATGTTATCTAAAAGAGATGACTTACAAACCCTTGAAATCCAAGGTTTGTAATACAAATGTTGACAGCTTTTTGACTAGAGCAGAACACCAGTTCATCCGGTGTGTATGCACTGTCATCTTCAATTCTGCCATGCCATCTGTTCACTCTGTGAATTGTGAATGGTTTTTCATATTTTGGTTTTAAAATCTGCTGGATAAATTGGATTGCAAAAGGTGGAGACATAAATGGATGACACCCTCTCTTTCTCTTCCCTTTAATTACACTATCTTTCATGCCAGTGTCCAAACGCTGAGAATGGAAAGGTTATTGGAAATTGTGATGTGATCTTGCAGCAAATCATTGTTATAGCTGTCACTAAGTAGGAAATGCTATCATTAGGTTTATAAAATATATTTTATAATCACACCCAGTTTTCTGACAGTGATACCGTCTTGATAGTTTTCTTCTAGACTGAAAATTTCTGTATTGATTCCTGGCCAAAGATGAGTTTTTCAAAGTAACTGAAGTTAAGTGCCTTCAGTAATTGTGGCGTTCTCCTAGTGTAAGAAAATTGCATGTCTCTGTATATGTACTTTTAAAAAAACTAGAAGGTAAGCAATAAAATCAGATTGACTCTGAAATGAAGAGCTTTGAATCTGGCAACATGAAATTTAGATATTTCTTCTAAGACTGGTTTTATGTTAACAAAATAAACACTAAATGAAAAATTCATCTATAAACATATACACATATATAAGGAAATCTGTTAAGATTTTGTACTGAACTGCTACCCTTAAACTGGCTGCTTGGATTTACTTATGTAAATTTTCATTTTCATGTCATTGGGCTCTTACATCTGAATAATTGAGAGATTCTCATAATGAGAGAGAAGCTCGATCTTGTAAGGCAGGAATGTCAATTGTTTCTGTCCTCCTGCTGCTCTTTTACAGACTCTGATGTCTGTGGTTATTAAAACTGACAAAACTGGAATTTGGGAAACTGGAACGTGAGCACACATGTCTGGCACAGCCATTCAGGTGGACAAACTTGTGCCTTGGGCATGGATGAGGAATGCCTTGGGAAAGGCAAGATAAAAAGGTAGCTGAACACCTGATTTGTAATAGAATGTGTGAAGCCCTGTCTTAATAGTTTTTGTAGATGTAATTAGTAGTGAAACAGAAATACTCAAATTCAAATTTTTCTGAGAGGTTGGGGGTGGAATGAAGTGCAATAACTTATGCTGTGTGAGTTTCCCTGGAAAACTTTTGACTTTTACCCACATTTTTAGGTCATTAAAAAGCTGACCAATGCTTTTTTAGTGTTCATAATGATGACATCTAGGGCAAGTTCAGTTACTATGCCTCTTTATGGCATGCATCACTCAGCTTTGTCAATTAATTAATATCCCTCCAGACTACACATGAACTCTTTTAGTTGGGAAACTTACCAAAAGCATTAGCTGAGTCATTCTTTTAATATTGCAACACTGTGGATTTGATCTTTTTTGATTGGAAAAAACCCCATGAGCTGTAAAAACCACCAGATTTGGCTTTTCAGCAATCTAAACGCAACAGTCTAAAATAAAATATCAATAAAGAAAACAAGAATCTACTATTCTTTTTGCTAAGGGAGTATTCTGACATTTTTTTCTGCACATTATTTTGTTCATCCTGAGGCTAGGTGGGTTTTTTTATATCTATTATTGCAGCACAGAATTTACTTTTTAGCAAAATCTGGGTTAGCAAAATGATTTTAAGCATTATCACCAAGGGATAACCAGTAGCAAAAAGGAAGAGTTACAAAACTGGACCTCCTGCCGTAATTGTTATATGGTAGCTATATATGAAAATGCATATTTTGACATTAACATTTTTTTCTTGTACTATTTTTATTGCCTCAGCTGAGACATCAGACTAGACCCTCTGAGTTTAAAGAGAATCTAAAAATAATCCTCCCTATGCAAGGCTGATGGCATGTTTATCTTGTTGTTAAGTATCTATTTGTTCATATTACATCTCAAAACATGTTATGATGGGGTAACTGAGAGTAATGACACTAAATTAGGATAAGGAAAATTGAGGTTAAATAGCATACTGATAATCTTCCTGACAGTTAGATCACTGAAATCACTAAATAATCTCCCATGGGAATAGAATGCAGCTACACTGCTTGATGCTTTGGAAAGGGCTAATAAGCACTAGGTCTTCACCCTAGGGAACAGACTTTCCTAAGCAAGAAATTATTAAGGTGGCTGAACAGGTGGCTTTTTTCCATCATTCTATAATTTTGTGGTTTTTGTTCTGTTTACAAAGATACTATTTCTCTCAATACTATCTTTTTAAGACTATATTTTTAATAGTATTTTTTAATAAATGACAAAAATTTTTCACATACTGAAAAAAATGTTTTAATGATAGTGGGTGCTTTTGAAGAGTAGAATCTTATTTAAAGCAGAAATGTTACTTTTCTCAAGGAGGTAGCACACAATGTTTGGTTAGTTATCCAAACTACCTTCTTAACATTCAGCATGAAATGTGCTTTTACTCAAGAAGAACCTGAATAGAGAACTCCAAATGTCTACACTACAAATTTTTATTTATGGTTTTGACAGTAATAAGAAAGTGCTATAACTCTTCCTGGCTGAAAGGAGGTTTTAGGAATTTGGGGTTTTTTATGGTACCTACTAGTAAGCTGAACATCTTAGATAGCACAGAAATTACTGCAGCGCTCCATGTATTTCCTTTCTTACTAGAAAATACATTTTAATACATTTTATTTTTCTGAATAGTTTCTGGTTGGCTGGGGTTTTTCCTATTATAGACAGAATGAAACTTGGCATGGAGATCTTGCCGGGATTTTTTGGGGTGGGGTTTTGTTTTTTTGTTTGTTTGAAGGTGAGTTGCTTGGTTGGAGCAAAGGACACAGTAGATATTTCTGATTTGTGTTTATTTTCTGATTTGTGTTTGTTTGTTTTATTTTTTGTTTGGGGAGGGTTGTTTGTTTTCTTTTTTTCTATCGAGTTTAAAGCCTTCTGCATGATTTCTTGAAAAAAGTACCATGTAACAATTTAATTCCAAAATTAAATGTCTATTCCCAGGAGCTGCATTTTACACTGCCACAGACTGCTATGAAGTGTGAAAAGTCCCCCCAGTGCTGACTAAGATCAACATAACTCCTACAGGTATCCAGTGTTGTCCTCTGTTGGATGCTACTCTTCAATCAGTAACAAGGGTCTGATGAGGTTGAGCAGTAAGATGACAAAGCCCTTGATGTTGGTTTTTAGAAGGGTGTGATGAAATATGACAAATGTCAACAGTGATCGACAGTGTCCGCCCATGTTCCTAAGATCCTGATAGTATGGAAAGACTGGACAATAAAGAGACTCAGGATCATTGTTCTGTATTTGCCCTGTTCTGTGAGCAGATGAAAAAAGCAAACCTAAAATGTTTCTCTCAAGACGGAAGGGTCATTGGCCTGGCAGGAGATCAGGCAAGATTCTTTAAGGTATTACAAAAATTAACTTTTCATCATAAAGTATTTTCTTTTTGTCTGAGAAGGAAATCCTAACTCCTCCAGAAACACCCTCAGAACTCTGTCAAGCCATTCCTGAGAGGAGACCCTTGATACCTTTCAACCTAAGAATAAAGTGCAGGATGGAGAAGCCATGAGAGAAAACCCAAAGGCAAATATCACACATTTACAGCTAGAAGTGAAGCCCTCAATTTTACCTTCTTGGTTAAGTTGCAGAAAAACTCTGTGGGTTTGCTGGAGTTAAGAAGCAATTATCTATTTAGAGATAATAATAGAGATAATAATTATAACCATGCTGTGTGAGATCAAGGCACCAGGACTGAGTTTCTAACAGAACACATAAGAAAAAAAACCCCCACAATTGTACACATTTTGTCTGTATTTTTTTATTTGTCTATTTTAATTCCAAGAACTGAGATGGATATGTTTTCTTTTGCAGCATAGTGAACATGACTTTATTATTAGAAGAAGGCCATAAGTCTTTTATTAACCTGATAATGCAGGGTCTCAGCACTGTTCTGAGCTTACCTACATGTGAGCTATTTCTAATTTGTTTCCACAGTGTGTTTCCCTAATCTCTACACGCACCAGATCTGTATGAGGTCTGAAAACTCTGGCTTATCACAGCACAACAAACAAGAGCACTTTCTGTTAATAATGATTGTAAAATGCTGCTGCACAATTTTCAAACTTTACCTGGGAACCAGTAAAGTGGAAGCAGACCTTGCTAAACATAAAAGCAGGTCTAAGAGTGAGAAGAAATTACTCTTGCAAACCAGCACGTTGTTCCTTACACCAATGAACTGGGAATGTCACTGTTAGCCTTTTCCCTGCTGCTATGCTTCAGAAAAACTGTTGCTGTCAGCCTGAAGATAGGGATTTTTTCAGAATTATCAAAATGAAAAAGACAATGGGTAAACATTAGTAAGTTTTCTTGTATAATAGTTTTAGATGCATTATTAGTAATGCAACTGTTCTTTATTAATTCGCTCTATCAGTCTCACTATTATTTTAACTGAAAACTAACTTTTTGTTGTATTTTTGATGACATTGTTAAGTTTTAATTAGGCTATCATTAAGTTCTTGGCTTCACATGTACAGCATATTTCCTCTTATTATAGTAATACCCTGAGTGCATATTTACAGATTAGGTAATCATCACTAAATAATTTTGAAGCATTTGCCCAGTTTTCCTTCAAGCCCCATATTTAGCAGCTGCAACACCCTGACAGAAGAAGTGCCACAGTTCTTCTATCAGCAAAATCAGATCCTGTGGCTTTTAAACTGGCTAATGGAGACATTTTCAGGCTCACAATTAATTCTTGTGCTGGAAGAGAACATAAACAATGATCTGTTCACTGTGCTACTAGTTATTTTGTAGACCTCACTTAGAAAATATCTTTTCCATGCTGACAATTCCTACTTGAACTGCTTATTCCCCATACACAGTCTCTTCCACATATTTGATCAACTTTCTCTTTGAAGCTTAATAAGATCAAACATATCTTCCTTGAGATGAATGTACCAGAAAATCACTTCACACTATGCATGAAAATTAGCCATGGCACTCTGCAGTGTCATGATGTAGGGACTTCAAGAGTTTCCTGTCTCAAATACTCACATAATGATAAGGTTCTCCATTTACTTTTGTATTCCCTACATATCAGTTTCATGGCGTCAACCTAATTCTGAGCAGCAGTAAATAAAAGAGAGCATCTCCTAGGAACCATCCAACATAAAACCCAAGTCATACCTGAGTGATAGCGTCATCTCCAAGGTATTCTGTGAGTACATGATTTATCTGTAGAATGAGTTTTTGTTTGTCATTGGCAAATGCATTCTCAATGCTGAGTTCCTTCTGACATTTTGATTAGCCAGGGAGATCCTTCTTCAGCTATCTAGAATGGCCTTTTTCCTTAAAACAAGAAATTAATGTCACCATCAAAATGTTTTTACTGTCTTATATAGTCTTTTCTGAGATAGTTTATGGATACAGCATAAGTCCCAACAAAGATGCCTGTACAATTCCAGTGTTCCCAATATTGTGAAAACATTTCCTTTACCAGTTGAGCCATGATTGCTTCATTTCCTTAAAAGCCTTTGGTCTTGCAATATCAAAAGCCTTCCAGGAATTCAAGAAGACTGCAGAAACCAAATCACCCCTGTTCAACTGCTCAATAAATACCACTACTTTCATAAAAGAGGACTTAGTTTTGTAAGTCACTTCAAAACTTTCATACTGATTATTTTTAAGTCAGTATCTACTAGTTCTTTTCTTTCCTTAGAGTTTCTTCTAATTTCCACTTAGAACAATGGGACTAGAGGGCTGCAGTTCCAGGAGAAATCCATAAATACTTTAAACTAGAAAATCATATTTCCAACATTTAGCCAGAAGCATCAAGGCACCTTAAAAGAGAAATTATGTGTTTTATTGCTTCAGCTATCCACCTCTCAGGTCCTGCAGACCTCTTGGATTAATGACATTTGGCCTAAGCAATTTTTTAGTGTAGCTTTGTTTAAAATTTTCTACAGCTGTTTCAGTTTCAGACAGATCCTCTGCTAGTGTGGGTATCTTCTGAAGTGAACAGTGCTCAAAAGAATTGATTAACATTGCTTTTATGCACTGATAAAAGATTCTCTGACAGGTTTTCTACTCTAGGTATGTTTGAAAACAGATTTATTATTCATTTTTACTCATTTTGCTATTTAATTCTCAGACTGCCTCATTACTTTTACTGTCAATATTCAGAAATTTATTATTGTCTCTATCACCTGTATTTAAATAGATTATTTTTTTTCTAGATAATATCTTCTTGCTTCTAATATCTTTACTCATTTTTTTTCATGCTGGCTGCAGTTCACCTCCTCTTTAGCCTTTTTAATAGTGGTGTGCCTAGGGAGTAGTATTATTTATAGCCAGATATTTAAATAATGAATATTCCTCAAGAAACTCTATCAGGCTGTCATTCAGTAATACTCATGCCCAAGTTAAAACATTGTGAGTGGCCTCACTTACATCCTTAGAAGTGTTTATGTTCACATTATATTCATGTTTAACCATTATTTTTGAACTGCAACAAGAATGAAGATTGTTTAAAAGTTATTAACAAGAAGTAGTAATCAGATCTTTTGGGGTTTTTTATAATATGGTAAAAAAGATGTCATTATTGTAACTTCCTCATGTTGTCTGTAGGTTTATTCTAGATAGTTTTGCCCATAAGTAAATATATGTTCATTATATTGGATCTTTGTCATTATGAAATGCAAAGGAAGTTGAATTTCATAAGATTGCTTATTAATAGAAAATGTATCAAAACTCATTTCAAGCAAAAGATAACTTCTCAACAGCTGGATCTGTGGATTATTTCTATGATGGAAAAACACCAAATAATACCGGAATTGTCTTTGCAATTTTACCTTTAATAATTTTGAATAAATTATAAAAATTTATATAAAATATTAACTGAAATTAAAATGAAGAGTGGATATTATATACCTGGCTTATCATTCTCTGCTTGTAGAGGAGTAGCAGTAATTTCAGTTAAAGTGTTAAGTGACAGATATCTTTGAAACAGCAAATCCAGTAAACTATCCACAGGTCATTCTTAGAAAAGCTTTTTCATTTCTGTTCTATAATTATAATAAAAAATTAGGTGTATACTTCCTCTGATGCTTCTGTATGAAGGATAACAGAAGAGGTGGAAATATACCCACAACTGTATATAAACCTCATAACACTTTTCTGAGAATTCATTTTATAATCCCCTAACTCTGCGGAGATTGATTGACTTCTGCAGATATAAATGAAATTTTACAGCTTAATTTGCTGCACTCCCAGCATGATATGCCACACAGTTTCTTACTGTTAGGCTACACAGCTACAAATTAATTCAGGTTAAAGAAAACTTTGCATTGCTCTTTACTAATTATAATTTAAAAATGCCAGTTTATGGGAGCCTCTGTTGCCAACAATCACATATAGATTCATTTCTTAGTGCATTGCAGACGGTTTTTTGGTAAAACAGTCCATTAAAAAAGCATGTAGAAATCCCCCAGTGCTCTTTTGTAACTGAATAAGTCTTGGTGTCATCTTTAAACAAGTCCCTATATGTGGATAAATGTAAAGGAAAATAACTTCAGGGAAAAATAATGTTGCACTTAGGTAAAATTTGTTCATCATAAACAGATGATCTAGTAGGTTAGATTTTGAAAACTGATCTGTGATATGGTCTTTCGAAATTATTGATGCTTCTGAATTTATAACTGGGCTAGTTTTTGTGGTTTTGGAGGCTTTTTAAACTCTCAGATAGTTCTGTTGTCCTACTTAGCAGTGAAGATTACAATTAACCTAAATTAACTAAGTCGGTGTAGGCACAAATATGTAATTGGGTGAACTAAAATAGGTTTAAAATCATTTATTGAGAAAACAACAAACTGTAATTTTATAGCAATATCCTCAACATCTTGGATTGTACATGTTAATTATCCACAAACTTTATTTCTGATAAGGCTAGCTTATCTATCCAAAGCCACTGCCTTGTTTCTTAAAAGATGTTTATCAAAGTTTTGAATAATTGAAAATGTCTGCCTGACCTGTAAAATACAACACTGAAAAGCAGCCTAGGTACTTCCTGTTTAAAATCCTGCTGGATTATGTAGGTTTGACCACCTGAAGTAAAGTATTTAAGTAGTGCCAATATAATATATATTTTGATTACTATTTGTTTCATCTCTTTTTTTGTTGTTGTTGTTGTTGTTTGTGTTTGGGTTTTTTTTCTGTATAGATTCACATGAATGTCTCTATTATTTCAGCTCTTAAACTGTCAGGCTCTACAGTAGACGTGCTACCTCTGCCTGTATTTTTTGGAAAATCAGTTTTTAAAGATTGCTTTCTGCAGTAATTTGCATAAACTCCTGTATTCAAAACAAACTACTATGAGAAATTTTCCCTTGAGGTTTGAAAAATTATTTTCCAAAAAGAACAGAAGAATAGATCACTGAATCCCATTTTTTCTATTTGTGCATGGATGTACATGGATGTGTGTATGGGCATGTGCCCTGTACTCAGTACCGGTGAGGCCACACCTCAAATCCTGTGTCCAGTTTTGGGACACTCACTACAAGAAAGACATTGAAGGGCTGGAGCGAGTCCAGAGAAGGGCAAGAAAGCTGGGGAAGGGTCTGGAGAGTCCTGTGAGGAGCAGCTGAGACATCTGGGGGTAAAAAGCCTGGGGAAAAGGAGGTTGAGAGGAGACTTTATCACTCTCTACAACTCCCTGAATATGGGGTGTAGCCAGCGGGGGTTGGTCTCTTCTTCCAGGCAGTCAGTGACAGGACAAGAGGAACTGGCCCCAAGCTGTGTCAGGTGGGATTCAGGTTAGACATCAGGAAGATTTTTTTCACTGAAAAGGTGGTTAAACATCAGAAGAAGCTGTCCAGGGAGGTGGTGGAGTCTCCATTCCTGGAAGTGTTCAAGAAAAAACTGGATGTGGAACTCAGTGCCATGGTTTAGCTGACATGGTGGTGTTTGTAAAGGTTGGACCTAATTAACCTGGAGGTCTTTTCCAACCTAAAAGATTCTTGTGAGAGTACATACATTTTTGGCATTTTATTAAAATTTCTTCTGCCTTTAGCACAACTATTGTCTTTTTATATATTACTTTTTCTATTCTATTTTCCAATTTGGACTAGAAAAAAAGGTGCTTTAGTATTTTTTAATATGTAACTAACATGCAGCAATTGTGCTATCAACCATTATTTCTTCATATATTTCTTCTTGTTCACATAAAGAAATGTGATTAAATCAATAATATCACACAGAAATAATAATAATCATCTGAAATATTTTAAATTATGAAGGAAATCTTTTACAGCTATGAAATGTCTTTGCTCTAGGACTGATTGTCACTCAGATCTAGTAACTGGAATTATTCACTCTTGGTCTTCCTGGGGATGTGTTCTTGCTAAAATGCTGATATTGGCCATAGACTTAGGGGATATAAAAGACATACCACAGTCATCTAAACATGTCCTTAGGATGTAAAAAACAGTTTCCTTCCTCTGATCAACACAAAGATGGTGGGTTTTTGTAGTCCATTTTATGTGCAGTTGTCCCATAAAGTAATGACTCCATATAGACTTTGAGTCCCCTAAGGAACTGAGCCCTCTTTAGACCTTCACTAGTTATTTACCTTTGTTCAGCTTCTTAAAGCACTTCATCTGTTCTGAGGAAATGCAAAAGGAAAAATGAGAGAAGAAAGTAGTTTTAAAGAAACATCTAAATGTACCTCACTACATATTTTCTCTTGAAATGGGCCAGTTGGTCTCTGATGAGCATTAGATTGAACAATCAGTAGTCAAAAGGGCTCACCAAAAGTGATTTTCTTTCTTGTAATACCAAGAGTTTCTTCAGCGAGAGAACACCTAGGCTTGACCTTTTGTTTCATATGCTATAATTATTTGGAGCTTTGCTATAATAACAGCATTTTTCCCCTTTCAAATGTGATCTCAGGTAGTAATATCTCTGCAAATTTTTGGCTCTCTGTCAAGTCATTTGACAGTTAAGCTCCTAATGTATTCAGGCTAGAAAATAGGAAGTACACACCTTCTGCATTTTAATATGAGAATAACATTAATTATTCAAGCTAGATCAGCACAAATTAAATTTTAATGCCAACAAGTCATTATCATGTTATCTTAACCAAAGAGAATATTGAGTCTTTACCGTACTGTTCATTTCAGTTTACTCTTTATTTCAGTTCTTTTTTCCCCATCTGAGTGAGCAGGTAAAATTGATCTCACCATTTTCAGAAATCAGGTATTTCTCAATCTCAAAAATATTTGAAAGAAATTTAAAAATTGAAATATTTTAAATCTCCATTTTTGCACATATTAATATTTGAGTGCTTACAGGTCAGAGCAGCCGGCTGTAGCTGGTGCTGCCCTGAGCAAAGGGTTGGACCAGGTGATCTCCATGGCTGCCACGATCTCTCTGTGGGTCTGTGGTATAGGTAAATTCTAAAAAATCTGCTGTATTGCTAAGATACAGATGCATAGATAAAATGTGTGGATATTTGTGTATGTATGTGTGTATATATATGTTTGTGTGTATTTACATAAATTAAATTCCAACTACTAGAGGTAAGAATTCTATGAATATCTAAGATTCAGCTGTAAATCTGAATCCTATTCAGTAGATTATGAACTGCAGTACTGAACAATTAATTCTGTTTAAAAAATCCTTGAACTAGAAAAGGAAAATAAAAAAAAAAATTTCAATAGATTTTTTACACAAATCTTTAAATTTAGCTACAGTGAATTCAAGTGAGTCACCTACCACACAAGAGAATTAAATAATAGAATAAAATTTACTAGAGTCAAGACATCCTTTTAAATTACTAAGTTACCAACCTTGGAATTAGTTTTTCTTCTCAGACTTCAGCTCCTTCCAGCAGCTATGCACACTTCAGAATAGAGATGCAGAGTGCCAGTACTCTTCCAGAACTGACCACAGGTAGATCATGGTCATTCCCCACACTCTTGGAACAGATCCTTCTCTGCACACCTTGATATCTGCACTTTTGTACACAGGATTTTATCATAATTCCTCAATGCTGCTCAAGTGTTACAAGTGGGAAGGCTATCTTTAAGGAAATCGCTGGTAAAGGTTGTACACTGTACACTGCAAGTGATTCCAGACCCACTGGCAAGGCAGGGAGGTTGTTTCCCATGATGGGATGGGGCTGAGGAGACAGAAGATTGAATAAATTTTCTCCAATAGAGTTTAGAGTCCCACATTTTAGAAGCACAAACCAGTCCCAGGGTTTCCTATCTCATCTTCACCTGTCACAAACCTGGATGAGTTTTGAATAATGTTCCTGCTCACTGGGAGACAGTAGAGAGAAACAAAATCTACAGAGAAGAATTTTGTCCTGTCTGTCATGTCCTGAACAGTCTGTGTTGGTTGTGTGCAAACAGAGCTAGGTTACTGTGAAATCTTCATTAAGAGTTAAAGAATATATACACTTAAAAGAAGTTTCCTAGGGTCTATTATTATAGTCACTACTAAACTCACCTCTGTAACTTAAGACCTGTTAAGGCTGTGAACATTTCTTTACAAGTGGTTGTTGTTTCTATGCTTAATGTTTTAGAGGTTCTGGTCTCTGGTATTTTCTTTCTGTTTTTCCCTTATTTATGGATATTGATAGAGGGAAATTTGAATGTAATTAATAGAGCTTTACTAAATTAATAGAGATTCACCACTTTTAGACAGGGTTTAGGGTTTATTTCTTTTTCAAAACACTTCTATTTTTCAGCTTTAATATCCAGTATCTCTTATCTCTATAAATTTTTATGCTCTCTTTAAACAAAGAATATGTCATAAAGACACTGTGAGGGATTTTCAGAATTATGCCATTCAAAAGATTTAAATAACAAAGTGTGCTTTCTCTAAGGAGCATTAAGTTTTAAGTGAGTTATTTGGTTCTGGATGGCTCTTTCAAGCAATATTTTAAAATCCTTTATAAGCTTCAGATGGTGTCTGAATTTATAGTGCTGGTAAGCCACATAACAAGTCTTCAGAATATGGCCATGGCTCTGCAGTACAAACATGCAGGATGTTAATCACTAAAGCAGTTTTGAGCTCCTGAATGAAATACTGCTGAAGGATGGAACACACACAGATTACTGATATTTATTAGCAAGCTCTGATTTATAAATTTCATCTCCCTTCCCAGATTCGATCACTTTATTTTTTTCCTGGCCTCACAGAGACTTCACAATCCTTGTGTCTTCCTGGTCCTTTTTGTTAAATGAGCATAAGCAATCAATGACATCATTCACCACAATTCAAAAGAGATTTTTTCCCTTGTATTTGAGGTAATTCTGCAGTCCTAAAACTTGTCTGACTTATAAGGTAATGCTACAGACTAAAAAATATTGGCCTACAAGGTATTCTATCAGATGCAGGAAGAGCCTGCAAGGAGCCTTGCTCTGAAGCCACAGGGTCTGCATCTCAGACTGAGGTGTTTGGAAAACCAAGTCACCAGGGTCTGCTGGTTCTTACTCTAATCAAATAACCAGATTTAAACACTTTACTAAATTTATATTCAAATAATTTCAATATTGGTCTTATATTTAAAACTATTATAAAGGAAATTTAAATAAATAATCTGCAACTATATTTTAATGAATCCTCAAGAGAGCATGACCTTATATAACACATCAAATAAACAGTTGCAATCTCAAACTTTGTGAAATGTTCCGGGAAAGACTGCAAGATAATAATGTTCAATGATAAGGTTTTTATTAAGAAATACTGAAGGAGTTCTAATGTGGATTTTTAGAACAACATACCTAAGAGTGAAAAGTTGCATATATATGGGATTTGTAATTTCAACCTTAAAGAAGTTACATATTGTAAGACTGCACTTTTTAATGTGATGTTCAATTTGTTGAGCAAATTATAATTTTCACTTCTTTTAATAGAAGACGGTCTAATTTTCACTAGGAGCAAATACTCAGATGCTGACCAGTGCCAAATTTCATTGAAGTACATTATTTTAATCAATGATGAAAGAGAGAAATAGAACAATTAAACCCTTTTCATATTCAGTGTCATTAAGTAATAATATTGTCATACTTTTGTCATATTGTGCCTTCAATTATTTAATTAACCATCTGGATAAAGGATAAAATGTGCAGCCTATTGTGCATTTTGCATTAATTCACATTTTGCTAATGACCCATAGTTCACTAATTTATCTTGGTAGACCTTGGAGCTTTCGTTATATGGCTGAAAAACCACTGAGAGTCATGAGGAGTATTGTAGATGGTTTTTCTTTATAAAAATAAAAACTAAAAGTGCCATAAAAATCAAGGTCTGTAATGATTTTTATTAAATGGTTGAAAGACTAACAGGTTTGTGTGTATTAGGAATATTTAGACTGATGAATACTGTATTGAGAATATAAAGTAGCTGAAATACCTCATAACACTAAAGAGACAAAAATAGAAACAGCTTGGAAACAAAGTGAAATAAAGAGCAAATACAGGAAACAAAATATCTTGATTTTTCTTTGAAATTCAGGATTTTGGAAAACACCTTTTCGTATTTCAGAGTAAGAGTTTGTAAATAAGAAGACCTGTTTAACATCTTTTATTTCTCATATCTAGTAAGAATACATTGCTGGCTCACATTCATCTCAATGTCCACCAGGACCCCCATGGCTCCTTTTCTGCAGAGCATCACTGGGGGGTCTCCAGCTCTCTCTGGTACATTGGGTTGCTCCTCTCCAGCATAACTTTTAACTTCCCTCAGCTGAGGGAAGAGGTTCTGCCAGCTGACTTTTCCAGCCTGCCAAGATCCCTCTGGATGGCAGCATGATCCTCTGACATATCAAGGAGGGAAAACCCACTGTTCTTTCCTTATCCACCCAGCTAGTCACTTTAGAAAGTGACTGGGTTCATTAAGCATGACTTTCCCTTTTTGAATCCATGCTGACTACTCCAAATCACCTTCTTATCATTCATGTCTCTGAAAATCCTTGACAGGATTAGCTGATCAGTCTGTGTCCTTTTTGTTGCATTTCTTGAAGACAAAAATGACTTTTTTTCCCTCCAGCCCTCTGAATTGTCTCCCAGCCACCAGATCATTTGAAGATAATTAAGAATAGCCTCTCAATGACTTCTGCCAGCTTCCCCAGCTCTCATGACCCATGGGCTTCTGTATGACTGTTGTCACAGGCCTCCAGCCAGGTAATAATTAACATTGACTCCATGCTTGCAGAAGGCTGATCTATCACTACACTATACTGTATTTCTTATGAAACTCATCACCCTTGCAGATAGTCCAATACTGCTTTAACCAGATTGGTCAATTGAATCCAAATACCATCACCTGTGGCCAATTAAGAAATCATCCTTTGAAATCACCCTTAAACCAATCTCCATGACACATTCCACATGTTCACAGCAACCGGTGCAGCAAGTGAAGATAAGAATTGTTTATCATTCTTTCTCTGATCTTCTCACAGCCTTCTCCAGGATGATGCCTTGGAAAGTTGTGCCTGCTGCTCTCTGTGGCTAGAGAGCTGCTGCCACATATGACCAGTTTGCTTAAGTATTACCTGGTCTGATTATCTTCTGTCCATGGTAGTTTTAGCTGGCCCCAGACATTCCACCTGGTCTCCATGGCCTGGGGTTCCTGAAGGTTGGTCTTGCATATGGATTTGAGGAAACCCTTCCTGATGTCTTGACATGCCTCTCCAGGTTCTACTCCAGGTGGGCTTTGACTTTCCTAACCACATCTTTGCATGCTCAGGCAGTGTCTCTACATCCTTCC
This sequence comes from Taeniopygia guttata, assembly GCF_048771995.1. Taxonomy (NCBI): domain Eukaryota; kingdom Metazoa; phylum Chordata; class Aves; order Passeriformes; family Estrildidae; genus Taeniopygia; species Taeniopygia guttata. The sequence continues at coordinate 103,274,266 of NC_133024.1, read as the reverse complement.
TGGGACATCTATCCCTGATTCTACCTTTTGCATACTTCCTTTTTTTGGTTATTTCAGATTTGCTAGGATCTCCTGATTTGTCTAATTTTCCCTGATTTCCTGTTTGTTGGGATGAACTGTCTGTCAGGCTGTAGTTATCTGTCCTTGAACAACAACTGGGTTTTTTTGGATCCCTCTTCCCTCTAGGGTCCAAATGTTCCTGGGCACTGGAACCTCAATTATCTCTGCTGTTAACTCAAGAAAATCCTGCCTTACCATTTTCTTGTCTCTCCCAGAAACTCTTACCTGTGAGAATTGTGTCAGGGAGCATTCCCAGCACACGGAATGGAAACGATTGTTATATTTTGTAAGTTAACAGCTTACGGATATGTGCTGTGTTTCATAGAGGATGACTTCCATGTCAGGGTTTTGTCTGCAGTGTATTTCTTAGTCAAGGCATAGCAAATCAGAACTGCAAGTCAAGAGCTAGTATTCATCTTCATTATATTCACAGAGTCATAGAAGGCTTGGGGTGGAAGGGACTTCAAAGATCATCCAATCCCCCTGCCTTTGGCAGAGTCACTTCTCACTAGGCGAGGTCACTCAGAGTCCCATACAACCTCTGAATAATGTAACCAGAAGTATCTAATTAGACACAGAGGAAAGAATTTGAGACATATGGGAGAACTATCTGTAGCTGTGGTGACAAACTGTCAGTGTCTTTCAGTTTGCACCAAATGTTGTCATGTTTTCTAAAAGCCTCTGAGAACTACTTGTCCTTACAGTAAACAGCAAACTTCAACCTCAGCCAGTGTATATCGTCTTACATATTTATTAGCACGGTGCTTTTGATCTTCTGCTCCATCCACAGGTGAAGTTCAGTGAATTTATATTGGGAGTGACTGCACATCCTGCAGGGCTGTATCTGAGATGTCCCAGCTGCCTGAGTTCTGCAAATGGACAGGTGATGCTCCATATTTCTGAGCTCCTCTCTCTCTGACAAACTATCAGGGCCCTAAATCCAGGTGGACAAGAGCCCTCCACTGAGCTCCTAAAAGGAAAGGATGCAAACTAACATTTATTAATCTATGTTAGAATTAATTTCTGTATACTTTCTATTAAACAGTTATTACTTTTCAAAAACAAAGTTTCTTTTTTTTTCTCTTTCAACAAAGCATTCAGTATTTAACAATATGCCACTACCTATCCTTCAGTGAAAATGTAAGGAAGTTCAGCCTCAGGTAGCATGCATTTGTTTCTGCACTGAAAAATGATTATGTCATCCAGAAAATAGGGAAGGACTTACGGATATTCATGAGGGGATCGTGGCTTGCTTTCCACCCCTGAAAGAGAAAATATTAATACAATAATATCTACTATGCTGACATGTAATGTATTTGTAAATTTTACATCTGTAAGTACAAATAAAGTTTCTACTCACCACTGTATCAAGTAATTCAAGCAATAGTTAAACCCCCTATCTCATAACTCTTAAAGACATGGTACTTAATTAAAGATTGCTTTGTTTTTAATATAAGTTCTAGTCAAATAACACAGAGCACAGCAATTATTGAATACTGCATGTGATGTGTAAGGTGATAAGAAAGGTGATCTAGGAATGCTCATCTCTGGTACAAGATTTATGTATTCTGCAATCCAATTTTTTAAATCAAACTTTTATTCTTGATGATTATCTGACTACATGGTCTAATTAATCTTTTATTACTCCAGCAGCAACTTACTTGCAGCAATATTATCTTCCCAGTCACACTAGAATATTAAAAATTACACACTGACAAGTTTGTAAAATAAAAAACAAAAGTTAGTGTCCAACACCGAAATTAGAGTCCCATAAGTACATCAAAATAATTTTTTAAAATTTAATGTATACATATATTTGCACAGTGTAACAAATTAAAAATTGTGATAAGCAGCAAATATTGTTCTAAGGAAATAGCCTTAAAAGTACTATTTATACCTTAGCTTATTTTTCATTTCCAAGCATTTTCTAAAAACTACTCAAATTAATAAATTCAGGTATCTTATTCTCCCTGACTGCAAAAACACTCATTTGCATTTGCAGTTACTAAATAATATGCAAAAGCACTCATTTGCATTTGCAGTAAGTAGATAATAAAATAGTCACTATGTATCTCCTTTACAGGTTCCTATTTAAAAGGTATCTTAGATCTGCTCACCAGTTAAGTCTCTTAGATCCTCAAGTAAAAAAAAGACTGTATCATAACTCATCTGCTTATATCAAGCAGTAATTTTTTTCAGTCAGGTGCTGTATTTTTCTTCTTTGTTCTTGAGCAAAACTGATGAAGGTTTTCAGTATGCTGTGGGACACCACTGAATTCAAAGTAGAAGAATTCATCTAATCCAACGAACATTTTGGTGCAAAACTGATTTATTTAAAGTCCTAAAGTGATACTAAGAGCTTTCAATTCCCATTAAATTCAGTTTATTAAAATCCCTCAGGACTAGGTTTGTCTTACTCTCCCTTCTACATCTGTTAGCACAGATCTGTTTGTTAAAGCTGTACCTGGCTTGCACAGAAGCCCACCCACATGTTTTCCACAGACACAAAAGCTTCAAAACCAACATTAATCAAGGCAGCATTTAACAAATACACAATCTGTGAGCAGAAAAAAAATCTGATGTGTCTGGACTACAGGGGCAGAACTTTCATCCTAAATTATTCTCCATATCCAGCTCTTATTAGCTGTACATCTTATAGAATGTTTTGGAACTGGAGCAATTTCAGGGACTTCAGCCCATTGTTAGGAGAGTGTTATAACATTTCAACACTATTTGAATGCATTGCAGGACTGCAATGTGCTAGAAGTGTAGTCTTCCATTTATTCTCCCACTAGAGGCCTAATTGGTGACAATGCTGACATGTAAATTCTTCCCCAGTTAGCTGAGATGAGAATAAATATCCCCACTGTCACTTTTCCACTGCCTTATTAGCATTGCCAGGCATTAATCTAGATTATTTTCAGTGGATCCTTAAAATATCATGCATCTGCTCATAATTCTGCAGCTTTCAGATCAACGTAATAATTTCAAAATTATCTGAGATTATTTTAATAAAATCAGATGAAATCACCCCCTTTTATGACTTTTAAGACCCAACTACAATTGTTCAAGACTTAGCACTGCAGAGAGTAATTAAGCACTGAAAGGATTTCTTTTCCATATATTCAAACATTTCTATCTGCACAAGCTACAACTGAAGAACCTTTAACATACAATAATTCTGATGTTTCTTTTTTTATGTATATTTTAATTTAAAAAGTTTGACTACATTTTTACAGTACTAATGATATACTGAAACAGAGCTATCAGCTGCCATTTCAAGCACTGATCGCCATTAGATAGAAAAATTTACATTGACTTCAAACTAGGGAAATTTCCAAATATGGAGCAGGTTAAACATAAACAATGGATGTATCTCACAGTGTTTTACTAGGCTTTCACATATAAATGTCCTTCATGCTTTCAAATTGATTCTGCCTGCATTTTTTTTCTCTCCTTTCATGTTTTTTTTAACAGAGAAAACAGAGTCTTCATATTGATTCCAGCATCTGATCCCATGAAATATAAATTCTTGTTTATTAAAGTTCTGCAACGATCATATCCAATAACTTTTCCTTAAATCTCAGTCTTCTCTCTTAATATGTAAACCTGATCATTCAGAGAGCTATTTGTGGCCTGAATGTCCTTACATAAGAAACTCTATCAGTCTCCTATATTTTTGTGCATCCATGTTCTTGTTTTCCTGATATAAAACTTCCATTACAGACCAAACACACAATTTGAGGAAAAAACATAGTTCAAACCACCAAAGGAAGCTGCATGGCCTTTTGTCAGTAGTGGTCTATTGTCTAATATGACACTAATTAATTTTCTATCTTTCTGTCCTGTAAAGATACTGTAAGAGTTTTTCTGGAAAGCTGAGGAAGTCAGAATTTCTAAGTGGTAAAACAACAATAGGACAAGAGTGAAGGAAACAAGAAGAAAATTAATTAACATCTCTGTTCTTTGGTGAGGCAATTCAGAAGTGAAGAGTCTCCCACAGTTGTTTCTCCCATACTGCCAATCAACACAAAAACAGGATATGAGTCAGAAAACAAAGAATTCAAGGCAAATTACTTTGAATGCTCATTTAGTGTCATTTAGTAATTGATAGGATTGATAGAATGAAATTAACAGAGTCACTGAAATGGAAGATGAAGAGCAAATTATGTTCCAGTCAACCGTGGGTTTTGATATCAAGGAAAAATTACATAGTGTATACTTAAGAACCAATAACGTAAACCAATTAAAATGCTATAAACTTCTGCTGTATTATTAGGCATAGTAAGCAGATGATAAAATCAGCTTCTATGCAAATCAGCCACAGAACCCAGATACAGATGTATTCATTTTCAGTTTTTTTTTCTGGTGTCATTACATACACTAGTAAATTCAGTATATCTCTATACATTATTTACTTCCAGACTATTATGTGGTCACTGTAAAGTTCCTAATTGCTTAGAGAAGCTTTTATTTGTACTAACTGCTACCTTTATTTTTGGCATAATTCCTTCACACTTTCAATAGGAAGAGGAGGCATGGGATAAATATTTTTTAAAAAGCTGAATTTGCACTGGTCTGATCTGGAAAAATACTGCTGACATAATTTATTGTGAAAGCATTTTCTTTTCAGAGAATTTATGGGGCTATTAAAGCATTTTCTCATCATGTTCTATGTTTGCTGAATAAAAATAAGTAGGAATAAGTAAGTATATTATTTTCTTATATCATAAGCAAAATAAAAAATATAAAAATATGTTAACATTTAGCCATATATATATAATTATTTTAACTGGACACTGTATTAGTTATTCCTTACATGGGAGTTGGATTGAATGGCTGAAAGCAATAAATAAAATTGCTATCTGCTTTAACTCCACTGACTTCAATAGAATTTAAGCAGGGTTTATTCTGGTCTTTGTATCCACATAAGATATTAAAAGCAGAGGAAAATTATTCTAACAGTAGCTTTATAGGTGAAAATGAGAAAATGAAATCCTAAAGTTCTAACATTTACTTCAAGTGTGTGTGTGTGAGAGAGCATATGGGAACATCTCTGTGTTCCTGCATGTACTTACAGAGTTTATTGAAATTTTCTAAATCACAGATACCCAATCAAATTTCTGGATAGACTGTCAGGCACTTTAGTTTATCAGCAGTGAGTTTCAAATAAATATATTTACACCCTCTATCTCCACCTACCAAAGCAGAGCTCTCTCTTCCACCTTTGTCTACTGACTGTTACAAAAAATTGTTCAGTTTTCCTGCACATGCCACTTTGGTGGCTGGCTTTGTAGAATGGATCTGCAGAGTGACTTGAGAAAGCAAGTGACAGGTAAGATCAGAACTACTCAAGTTTTTACTGAAGAATGTAGTCCATAAATGAAAGGATGTGTGGGGTAGAGGCGACATATTGCTCAAGTCTGGTCCAGATTCTTGAAAACATAATTAGAGTAAACTATATCTGAAACTCCTGTGGAAATGTACACTTGAACTTCCTGCCTCTTGAGCGTTCTTTTTAATGATTTTTATTAAGATATTTTGTTAAAGGACCATAAATACAAAGTAAATTACAAAATGAAAGAAATGCTCCTGCCAATTTAGGTCTTGGCAAAGGAGGCTATGAGATTGCACTCTGTACATACATGTGGATGTGTGTAATCTTTCTTCCCTAATACTGTTTCAACACCCAGGACAATGTCAGGCAGACTTGAAAGAGATAAAGGCTAAAAGGGTATCAGACATTACCTATTGCAAGATAGACGAGAGAGTTCCTATTTGTACCCCTCTGTAGAAAAGCTCTCATTGTGAAAGTGCATCTTTGTTAGAAATAAGAGACTAGAGAGCCCTTCAGGACCCAACACCAGAGACATGTTAATTCCACTCTTCACTAGTCATGAAGCCTTTTTCTTTATGTATCTTGCTGATAAGTTACTTTTTGATTGCTTGAGCATTTTTAGGTTTGAGGCAAAGTGGAGCAAATATAACAGTTTCCTAAAGAGTGCTTTAACTGGACTTTGAAATTCACAAAATTCAGTAAATTAAACCCTTCACAAAAATCAGTAAATGAAAGCAAAGCAGAAGTATCTCTTTGACTTGCCTGCTATTTGTTGTTGTTTTCCTGAAACACTGGGTTAAAAGGGAAGATACAAAACCCATTTTTAATAATTATAAGCAGCAAAAGGGGAAAAACAGAATTTTGAAAATGTGGTTCATGGAAAGAGAGGGCAGTACAAATGGGAAGACAACTTCTTTTGTGGAATCATGCTGTGATAGATTTTAAATATATTTGCAACAAGTCTATAAATGCAACAGTAACCTGACTCAAGTGGGGTTGTTTTGAAATCTACCAGTCTCTACTCCATATACAAAATCTGTCTCACTGACACTGCCCCCAAACTAACTCACAGGGAAAGAAAAAATTGTCTTTTTTATTAAAAAATTCAGTTGAAAAGGAAGAAACAAAAGCCACTCCCTTCAGTTCACAGCAAGATATTTAATGAATTGCTAGCTGTGGTAATATAGAAGCAAGAGTTCTAAAAACTAATGAAGGTATCTCAGAGAAATATTGATTTGAATGATTTACTGAGCTACAAAGAAGTCACATTGAAGTAAATTAGTATTTGGAACTGTAATTACACATAAGAATGTGTAAATTTTACTGTTAGCAATAAAAACCTTATAGTAATAAAATAAATTGCAATTTTAATTACAACAGTAATTTTCTATTTACACCTAGGCAAATATGCAGAACAAGCTATTCTTGGCCCAACCACCCCATCCAACATTTGCACTAACTACAACACTCCATGTACACAGTCCTAAAATTCTTTCTAATGTCCCTGTCTTCAGGAATGCTGAATAATTGCCATACTATAGTGTGGTGCATTAATCTGCTTGAATTAAAGACTTTGTTGAATAATTACAGAGGAATTAAATTACAAAATTTAATTCTTCTTTAAGTGGTTTCTTCTCCGGTTATAGTTAGTAAATTATATCTATGGAATTTCTCCTACACAAGTTGCTTCAATTTAATGGAATTATTTTATGTAAAGGAAACCAGCAGCACATAAGGTTTTATATCTGATTTTCCTATTATCAGCAAATTCTGTTTCCTTTAAAAGTTACAGTAGTTCTGAGAAGGTCATCAGAAGAATTCCAGGTTGAAAATTTCTGCAGCTAAAGCATATTTTGCCATTCTAGTTCCCACTGATCATTAACATACACAAGAAATCTCCTTCCCTTTCCAGTCTCAAGCTGATTTACCATTTCAACTAGAAATCAGAAAACCTTTTATCTTGTAAAGCTTCAAGCAATGAAATCATGTTTCAGATGCTAGACAGTGTAACAGGCATTGTACAAGGTATTGCTTTTGCAGTATTAGATCTGTTGTTTGTTCTATAAAGACAGGCTAAATTTGCTGCATATTCAATATTTTGTGTTAGCTCCAGTATGAAGTACTTAAACATAGTTAAATAGCCCAAAGATTCCTCATCAAACAGTTTACTGAAATTAAACTCACTGACCTAAGAAGACTCTAAACCAACCCTCTACATTGTTTTCTGACAAATAAATATATGCAGATACAGTAGTCTTTTGATGATCAGAAATTGCATTATTATTGCACAGAGGAAAACCTGAGTGTCTGAGCCCACACACCCACCTGTGAACAAAATCTTGTGCTTCACATTCTCGTACTATGTTCTTAATATGCCTTTTAAATTTTATCCAGAAAGAAAAAAATAACATGGCGATGTCTGTGGCCCTACATGATCAGAAATTTTGTCATTCTTGGAGAGCATCTCTCCTGCTGTTTTCCATTACCTCCCCACCACAGAGCCAAGTCTCATGACTAGGGACAAATTCAAATATGCTGTTATGAATATATTACTTCTGCAGTAGAGTAAGCATAGATTTCCATTGATATTACTTTAATCTGATTTATTTCTTTATCATTGTTTCCTTCAGACCATCCCTCAGGATGCAGATGCCTGACTGGAGGCAAGTCTGGTATTTTCTGGAGTTTCAAAACAGTATCAGAAAATATACATGGTCTTGCTAGTATGGGCAAGGTAAGATATTTTGTCTAACTTTTGGACTTGGGTGAAGTAGTGGTGGGGACTTGAGACAACACTTCAGTATTAACAGAGCCTCACAAATTTCCAGCTAGTCTCACTAGGTCTCTATGCAGCAATTGTCCAAAACAGAGTGGGAAGAAGATTATGACAGACTTAAATGGGACATCAATGTTGGTCCCACTTACTTTTACTAGTAAAAATTCCAGCTCAGCTCACTTCTTTCCAATGAGCAGATAAAGAGGCTAAAGTAAAATACATGTCCCTCCTTTTATCTTTCTCTTGTTTCCACAGTTTAATCTCTTCCTTTAGCTAATTAAAAAACTTTCTGTGCTCACAGAGTGCAGAATCAAAATTAAGAGAGTCAAATGTGGACAAAACCCAAATATAGACATGATCTGTGGTGTTTGTCTTCTCTTGACATAACAATTGTCTCTTGACATTACAATATGTCTTCTCATAACACATAGTGATGTGTTTTGTAGGACTGCAGCTGTCTTGTGGACACTTCTGACATGAAGCTGGTGAGGAAATGGGTGGTTGAAGGCTAATGGAAGGTGTTGACAGGGTAAGAACTGGATATTACATTGAGGAAGTAATGATGTATAATTCAGAGATGTAAGAAAAACTTCAGGGTTGAAAATACATCCACAATATTTCAGTCTTTCCTGTGGTAAAGCAATATACCATAGGTATCCTTGACCCTATCACAGCCTTCATGTTTCTGTTTAGAGGAAAAAAATAAATAAATGCCAATTTCTGTCATTAGTCTTTTGCTTGAAGCATTGCTGTTATTTAAAAGATATGTGGAAAAATTACCCAAATATAACCCATTGGGGTTTTTTGTTTATGATAGATCCTTCATCCAAACATCTCTGCAGGATAATAAAGCCAGGGAACCTCAGAAAAACGGAAAGCTGGACAAGACAAACGCAGGTTCAAACCAATGTGGTTCATCAAGCGTTTTCCGTTTATTCAAAATCAGGCGGTAGTTTATATAAGCTTCTTTATAGTTTACAGAAACAAAGACACTCTGATTGGTAGGCTAACATTGTTTACCTTTTCCTTAAAACGGCCTGCACTGTACACCATAAAACCTATACTAGTTCACACCCCGTGGTCCCTACAGTACCTTAAGACTATTTTCTATCTGCGCCACAACCCTGAATTTCTAACTGCGTCAGAGGCTTTGAGGGCCCCACCAGGCCTCAATCTGAGGCCTAGCCTGGAGTAGCTCAACTTTCACAATTCATGCCCTCTTTCTCTCAAAAATGCTGTAACAATTCCCTCTTTTTCTTTTGAGCTACTCAGGCTGGAGTGAAGGCTCAATGAACTAATTTTTGCACACACTGTCTTTGACCCAGCCAGAAAAACCTGAAGAATTGAGCCAGTTATCAAATGAAGTGTCCATTTGGAGAACACTGCGTTTGGCTCGTTGAGTCTTCTGAGGCAATTCGAGAACCTGATGTATGGTGGGAGCAAAAAGCATCAACCTACCGATATAACATGGGCCTCCCCTAGCATTTTGAGGGACTGCTGACCAGGCTCGGTCCCCACAAATGAGGAAGGTTCCTGGGGGCAGTTTTCCTGCACTACCTCTTGGCGGTGTCACAGATTGAGTCGAATTGTTACAATATTCTAAATAGTTGTAATACAATGGTGATCTGGGAGACAATCAAGTGTTGTCATCTGTCAATTTTCCATTTTCTTGAGTTGGTTTGGTAGCATAAGATCCAAATATCAAACAGTAATTTCCTGGGACAGAACCCAAAAGACCAAATTCTTGAAAACTATCATCAGTAAATTTAAGGTTTTGCACAAATGCAACAGCTTGCGCTCCCAGAGTGCTATTTAAACTTATTTGAGCTCAGGTCCAAGTCTTTAACTCTGCCATGGGACCCAACAAGACTCCAAAAATTAAACAAGTGTGAAATAAAAACATTGAGGCCCACCACATTCTTCTCAGGTTCTTGAATGCCCTGTCTAACATGAAAGAAACAATCTTAATTCTAAACATAAACTATAACTTCTAATAAACTAACTTCTGATAAATCTAACTTCACACTTATGATATTTCAACTTATTTTTCTGTTTCATCTATTTTTAAAATTCTGTTTCTGCCTTTTCGTATCAAGGCAGCAAGAGCATTTGTCCTGTCCATCACACGACTTCTTGGTTGGATGGGTAAAAACACTCACTCAAGTAGAATTTCTGTTGATCCCCGTTGGGACCTCCCTCTTTTTCTTTTGCCATTGAAAGACAATGGCAAGATGAACAGAAAAATCACAGGCCTTACTAAAACTTATTAAAAACTTAGCAAAAAAAAAATTCTATAACATCATTAAAAACACACTTATATAAAAAAAAACTCAAAGGCCACGATCTTCTGTGGGTGAAACACAAATCTTTGCACAATCCACTTTTGCTGTGCATCCTCTGATCCACTTGTGGAGAGATCAGTGCCCTCTTGCAATTGATAAGTTCCACATTCTTCACTGAAATCCATTTTGATTCTGCACCTGTTAAAACACAAACAAACCCAACACTCCCACAGGGACTGGAGGGTCCTCTCTCAATTCTGTTCCCTAAAACTTGCGTGAAGAAATGGAAATATCAACATCTTTGTTATAAACATGAAAAACATTAAGAACAAAACAATGCATATAGTAAAGAAACTAACAACAAATAAAAATCAATCAAATAATACACAATCAATATTACATATAAAATCACAGTTACCAAGTGCTACACTATCAAATTGTCATCCCAGAGTCTGCAGCAGCTGAAAAACCTTAAAACAACAGAGATTTGGATAAAACATGTCCGGATCATGTCTCTCCAAAACCTCCTTTGAGGCTCAGCTGTCCTGTATGGTCAAATTGTCAAGCCAAAAGGACTTGAATACTTTTTTGATGCAGAAAACATCTGGATCAATCACACCATCCACGTAGAGCCAGAGCCTGGCCAGAGCTCAAACTCTAATTGGAGGATATGTTTAAAACAAAAGTCTTAAAAATAACAGTTATAAGTGAAAAACCTTATTATTAACAATTTATCAAAACATCAAATGATTGAACCTGTCTAAAATTTGTTTCAAGACAAAAATTCTCTAAATACAACAAACCTTTTCTTCAAAAATCTGAGAATTTGAAGTCTGAAATCTTGAACCAGAACTTGGACTATAAATTTTTAAAAGATGAACTGCAGCTGCATAGAAAATTGAATAAAGAAAACACATGAGTAGTTAAAAAATCAAGCACACAGGATCCTGAAAAATACATCTCACAATCAATCACCTAAAAAAAAAACCCCATAAAACATATGAAAACTGACTGTAAATATTAAAACAACACCTCAATACCTTAACATCTTAATAATAATTCTTATCACAAAAATCAGACAACTTACATTATATGATCAACCTATTAACAAGAAATGTTTAAAATAGTTTAAAACAATCTTGTCAAGCATTCATAACATTTCTATCCTTTTTTGTTTTACAGTAATTTTCATCCACATTGTATTTGAAATAACTTTAATTTGCATAATGTCCATCCCTCTTGGTTTCTTGGAAAACACTCAGTATTGCTATAGTTTTTCATTACGTCTTTTGTCTCCTTGTGTTGTTGCTTGATAAAGCAGCTGCAATTATGTGTCCTTGTTGTTCAATTGCATCCTGGATGGTTGCGGCGAATGCCGCAGCTTGGTTGCTCTGTTCTGCGCGTGTGGCTCTGACAAGCATCTCATCGACTGGACAGCCCTGAGGGAGGGTGGCTAGGATGGTTCTGGTGGGTGGGTTAGCATTTTCAAAAGCAAGGGATCGGAATAAATGTTCCTGAACGTCTGGTGGCACGTCAGGTGCATCCTTTAAAGCAGCTGACAGCCTATCAATAAATTGTCCGAATGGTTCAGTGGCTCCTTGCTTTATGGTGGCATAGGATGCTGACTTTTTCTTGTCCGGTACCAAAAGCAAAGCTTGATGAGCCAATTGCTGTGACGATGTATTTCAATAGGAAAGGTAAGTTGCACCTGATTGGTTGCATATGGTCCCTGCCCAGTCAGCATATCTGGCTGGACTCCAAAAAAGGGGTCTCCCGCATCTGTATGTTTGTTGGCCTCCTCAACTGCCAACCGTTTCCATTCCCTTTCAAACATGAGGAATTGAGAAGGTGTCAGAAGCAGGGATGCAATGTTAGACAAATCACTAGGACAAAGCACATCTGCTGTGAATATATACTGAATGATGTTCCTGGCTGCTTCTGATCTGATCCCATAAGTGGTGACTGTCTGCTTAGCTGATTGTAGGATTTTCCAGTCATGGGGCTCCCAGATGGCATTCCCATTAGACACTATGACAGGACAAACCAGGGAGCTGGCAGCTTTCCAGTCACCGTCTAAAAGAGCATCTTTCACAACTGACGCCCATCGGGACTGCAAGGGATTTTTTAAAACTGCTGGCGATGCCAATTGCTGTCCAGTGGAAGGTTCCACTGGTTGAGCCTGACGATTTGAAAGGGTGGCAAGGCGGGCTATTTTTTCCTGTAACGTATTTGGTCTTTGTATCTTGTTCTGTGATCGCTTGTCCCTGCTGCAATTGACAACCGGAAAGTCTGGCTCTGAGTCGTCAGAATCTGAACTCGGTGGGAGTGGGCAGTGCCGCGCCACGGTGGTGGGGTGGGAACTGGCATTTTCGGGGCTGTGCTCTGGTGTTGTTTGGGTGGCTACTTCTGCCACTCCGCTAGCATTGAGGTGTCCAGCCCCTCCAAACCGCGCCAGGCTGCTGGCCGCGGCCGCTGCCGCCGGCGGGTATCGGCGGGCCGCTCCTCTGCGTTTGCACGCAGCCGCGGCAGCCGCAGCCGCTGCTGCTGCGGGGGGGCGAGGGGCCGACGCCGCCCCGCTCCCGTCTCCGCCCTGGTCTCTGCCTTGATCTCCGCCCCCGAGTTCCTCCTCCTGACTCAGCCCTGTTTCGTCACCAACTCCGCCTGCCTCCTCAGGTGCCTCCCCGCCTCCCAAGGGACCCGGGAGGGTCACTTCCTGGTCTGCCGCATTTCGCGGAACCGCTGAGCTGTTAACATCCGCTGCTCGGGAGCACACTTCCGCTCCGGGCGCGGCCGCAACCCCGCTCCGTCTCGCGCCGGCCGGCCCCGCGCTGCCCAGCTCCGTGCCGCCCTCCAAACGAGCGACAACATCTCTGACAGAGGGGCTGACTGGGGCTTTCTGCCCGCGCACTGGCCGCATATTACAAACATTAAAGAATTTTTCAACCGCGATGGCTTTCGCGTTTCTATTTGTTCTGCTGTAGACTGCTCGAATGCTCGAATGGCAGCTTCCGCTGCCTCTTTCTCCGCGGCCATGCTTTGTAAGGTATGTGAAACTTTCTTCCAAACACCTCCAAGCTCTAATAGTGTTTTCTTGTCCTTTTTGCCCTCTATCACTGCATCCCAGAGCAGCTGGCCCAGCTCTCGCCACTCGGTTTCACTAAAAAGCAGGGAAGGTTTTTGCAGCTTGCCTTTGCTTCTTGCCCAAATGACCAACTGTTCTAAATCGGCTTCTTTAACTTTTTCAGCTCTCTTTGAGAGAATATGAAAGAGCAGCCGCACTGAAGCCTGTAAATCTCCATCCATGGTGAACTTTCACCCTCTCTCTGTCTCCGCGGCTTACCTCCAACCTCCGCGGGCTGCTCCGCTCCTGCTTTTCTTCGGCAAGGCAGCAGCTCCCGCTCCAGCTCTCCGGCCCCGGCCACGTCCACCCCCGCCGTTCGGGTCCTTTGTGAACGCCGAGGTCTTCCCACTGCTCCAACGGACTCTCGCAAACAAACAACAATGCGAAGAGTCTTTTTCCTCCCGTTGGGAAACGGCCCAATTCGGAGTTTGGAGACTTCTGCTCCGTTCCACCGGATCCCCGTTCACAAAAAGTGAATTTGGGATCCCGGTCCCGTCACCATGAGGCGATTTGGACCTAAATTCCTGTCGCGCGACTCAAACCTGACTGCCCGTTACTCTAAAAGTAATTTGGCAGCCTTCTCGGAGCCTCCTGAGTCCCTGTGCGGGCGCCACTTAAAGCCAGGGAACCTCAGAAAAACGGAAAGCTGGACAAGACAAACGCAGGTTCAAACCAATGTGGTTCATCAAGCGTTTTCCGTTTATTCAAAATCAGGCGGTAGTTTATATAAGCTTCTATATAGTTTACAGAAACAAAGACACTCTGATTGGTAGGCTAACATTGTTTACCTTTTCCTTAAAACGGCCTGCACTGTACACCATAAAACCTATACTAGTTCACACCCCGTGGTCCCTACAGTACCTTAAGACTATTTTCTATCTGCGCCACAACCCTGAATTTCTAACTGCGTCAGAGGCTTTGAGGGCCCCACCAGGCCTCAATCTGAGGCCTAGCCTGGAGTAGCTCAACTTTCACAATTCATGCCCTCTTTCTCTCAAAAATGCTGTAACAGGATAACTCTATCTTATTTAGAAAAATTCCCAGTTCTGTGAAGAGTTTTTTTTTTACCCCAGAAACACCATGAATCAGAACTTTAATTTCAGATATATTACCTTGGAGAGGGACTCCAGGTACCAGCAGGAATTGATGGCTGACCACACATTTTATAATTCCTTTAACAAGAATCTCAGATTTGTAAAACTTTAAGTGTAAAAGTTTATGCATTGGTGCTTCATGGGCTGCATGAGGACAGCATTTGTTGCCATAGCAATAGGTCAGATCTCTGATCTTGAGTCTCACTTTCAATATGAGTTGTTTAGTTTTGCTTTGGTTTTAAATATTTTTGTGTGGCAGTATGACAAAACCAGGAGTATATGAAAGTGAAAACTACTTTTCTTGGAAAATGGACAAACAAAAACAACTTTATAAAATATTTATTTAAGTCTCTAAACTTGTTAAAAATTTATATTTTGCTTTTTTTCAGTCACATTCTCTCAAAACAGTAGGAGGTGCTGTAAATTAAAAGGCTGATTTCACAATCAATACACCTATATAAAAATATTAGAGTATTATTGAAAATACCAGTTTCTCTTCCTCATATTATTCAAACCAAATACCTTCCATGCATCTTTTGGAAAGACCTAAAAAGCCTGAAATACACTGACCTGCAAATTTGAAGGAGTAATCATTAGAAGCAGCAGTACAGGACACAGAACCATGTTTTGACTAATTTTATATACTAATTGTATAATTGTATAATTGAAGTCTCAGAAAACAGCAGATCACAAACTAGAACTTGTCCCATTGTAGGCTAAAAAAGCATTAACAGGCATGGGAAGTGGTTATGTATGCCCAGGAGTTTTGTGTCTTTGACCATGCTCAAAATCAGGGATAACCTCACAGAAACTGTCTTCACTCAAATATCTCATGTTCTGTTCCCCAGAGAGGTCTGTGCCAAGGCCTCCTGTAAGGTCTCAGTGTGATTCCTAGTCATTCCAGAAACAAAGCATGAATTCAAACAAAGATTTCTTTTAATTGTTATAGTGTAGAGACAGCTGAATAAGCTGATACATAAATTTTGTCTTCTGCAATTTTCTTTTGAGTTCACCCAGATAGGCATAAATAGCTGTAAATTCTGTGAAACTGTACTTTAATTTTAATCTCTGTATTTGGTTTGTAAGAAATACAGCTTGAATATTTCTTTATGTAGTTTTTAGTGTTTTGTTTTATTTTTGTATTTTTTTTGTGTGGTTGGTTTGTTTGTTTTTACTTGGGGGTTTTGTTGGTTTTGAGGAATGAGGGTAAACTGGCTATCCTGAGTGTGAATTTTACTATTTTACTTTTATCATTGTTTTTTGATACCGGTATGTATGCAAATATTAACAAAGAAATGTAAGATTTTTTCTCAAGGAAATTAGATTCTTAAAAGCATCTATTTTATGTCTACAAGTTGTTCCGCAAGTAGAGCCAATTGCGCACATCATATTTTTTTAGGATTTTGAATTTTTAAAGTCAGTCTTATTTGTTAGGAACATATACTACATTTCTATTTTTCAAAGTAAGCAAGCCTACAAAAACTTCTATTTTTCCCCTTTATTACCAGTAAATTTATATGTATTCCCATGATCTCAGAAGTTCAACTGAATTTATAGTTATTTTTTTCTATGAGAAGTCTAATAACACTATTGATAGATATTAATATATCTCATATTTCTTGATAGATATTAAAATTCATTTCTGTAATATTTATAACCCTTTCTGTATATCTATAACCCTTCCAGATTTTCCATGATATGTGTTAACAAATTTTCACCATGTATATAAAAGGTATTTTGATATTCTAGTGATAATGAAATAAAGTTTTGAACAAAATAATTTCTGGTTTCCTTCTATTTTTTTAAAGATGGGGTGCTTTTGTAATGTTTACTTCTGGAAATAAGTGTGGCAAGCTAACAGCTAAATAATGTATTTTTTCAGATAATTTCTTATGGTTAGAGTAAGTTTTATGAATACTCTACTATTATGAAGTAGTCTTTTCACTTCAGAGAGAGTATAAATTTGACCTCTGCTCTGAGAAGAAATGTACTCCTTACTCTGTAGATATTCTGGGAAGCCTGAAGAATTTATTTCTCTGCTTGTGTGTTTGTTTGAACAAGTGTCTTTGATCCAGCAGGATTAGTACTTTTAGCTCATATAAATGCCAAATTACACATCATTTCTACACTCCTTTATCTGAGATAAAGGTCTAGCAGCAGCACTCGAGAGTTCAACAAAGTAAAAAAACCTAAGAGCAACTGCCTTTCAAGAGATGTTGCCAATGGCTTAGCTGATGAAGAAAGATTGGAGTTTCTCTGAAAGTTTCAGTTTCCAAAGGTAGCCTGTAATGTGCTAGAGTTCAAATTCTCCTAAAATGTTCTTCAGTACCTGAAGGCAACATTTACACTGTCCTGTTGTACTAGGTTTGGCTGGGCATTTGTTAGTGATGAGAAGTTGGGTTTGGTTTTTTTTCTTTGTTCCTTGTTTTTATTTTAAGTTTTGGTTTGTTGGTGGTTTTTTTTTTCCTTTGTTGTTTTCTTTTGATGTTATTGTTGTTGCTGTTTATTACTAAACTGTCTTTGTTTCAATCCACGAGTTTTGTCAGTTTTACACTTCTAATTAATTTCCCTCTCTCGCTGTGAGATGAACGAGTGGTTATGTGGGGCTTAGCTGCCTACCAGGCTTACACTAGAACACCTACCAATGTCCCTTAATAAAAGTGCTGCCCACAAAGACATATTTGGAGACTGAATCCAATGAATACAGAGGATTTTCCAGGGCTCTGACTGAAAAAAATATAAGGTTTTCATTAATGGAAATACCATGCTGTAACTTCGGCAATACTTTCACATCTGAGGAAGAGAGATGTTTAAGAGAAGAATTTAAAGAGAGATGGTTCCTAAAGAATCTGACAGGCTTGCTATTACACAGTAGGGTAAAATGCAGACATTATTAAATAGGACAAAAGATATGGAGAACTTTATTTAATTTCATATCTGTTTTCATGTGAGTTGAACTTTTCTAAGTTCTACTGGACCATCAAGAACACCAGCCACTTAAAGAAGTTTGGCACTGATGTTTCTTATTTTCTTTGCTATTGTGGGATTCCTTAAAATCAGAGGGTTTTGTGCACTTTGCAAAAGGCAGGCCTCAAATACAGCAGGATGGCAATTTAGAGCTAAGCAGTAGCTATAAATTTGTCAGCAGAAAAATTATACAAAAAGTAGAAAGAAAGGACAAATATAACAATGGTCTGTGCATCAACACTTGGGTAGAATAACTCCCTAAGTTGCAGAAAAGTATATCTAGTGAGATATTAGGAAGTTTTAAGCTTAATAATGGAGCTCTGTGCATTGTATCTTAAGGCTTACACACAAGTATTGTATTTGAAACAAGTAAGCATTGTTTTAACCAAAGGTACGTCTGCTCATAGTGGTTGGATGCTCTTGGTCTGTGATTGGTCAAAAAAGCTTTTAAAGTAAATTGTAACATTAAGTTTTGGTCTGCTGTCTGGGATGTGAGCCGCTGGCATCTTCCCATTGTCATAACCATGTAATGAGACTGATGCTAAAAAATAAACAGCTCGAGACGTGTTTCTCAGCAGTCCCATCCCATTCATGATTTGTACATAGTCCCCCAGCTGGTGATAGCTATAAGAAGAATACACCATAACATTAATTTACCAGTCACCCTGGGTTTAGTCTTTATTTTTATGATTCTTTTCTGGACTCAAAAAATAGGTCTTGACATAGAGATCATGTTGATACTACAGCAAGAGTATGTAAGAGACAGTATCGGGACTCCTGTGGTTAACATGAACATAACTCTATGTGTGAATAATGAAAGAACACACAGAATTTGGAAACATGCTGATATTCATTTTATTTCATTTTTTAACTAGTCTGAAGAGATGTAACTGTGTTGTCATTCATCACTTTCTCAGAGGATGCCTTTCTTCCCTATCACTGCCTTGGAGCTAAAGTAAAATTGCCTGCTGTTTGATTCAGAAGCTTTGTCTACCTCTAGCAACAACAGTGTAACATAGATGGAAGATTATTACAGGAGACACATCTTCAATTACAGTATTTTGTTGAGCAATCACAGAATCACAAAAAGGAGAGGACCACAATGGGTGCAACCTCCCTGTTCAAGCAGGACCATCCCAGAGCACATGGCACAGGGTTGTGTCTGCAAGGTCCTTGAGCATCTCCAGTGAGGGAGACTGCACAGCCTCTCTGGGCAATCTGTTCCAGTGCATGGTCACTCACACAGTAAATAAGTTCTTCCTCATATTCAGGTGGAATATTTCCAAACACAATATTTTGTTTCTGAAGATGAACGTTCAAATCCTGTTTCTCTAATCTCTTTTCCCTGCTCCACTTTCCTTTCTCCCAGTCTGACTACAAGCTGCAGTTATCTCCTCCATCTTCTGGCCTTTTACAGGATAGATGTGCCTTCCAGTCTTTAGGAAAGCCATGAATGGTGGCTGAATTTCATGTTAAAGCTGTGTTTTGAGAAAGCTTAATCACTCCATTTTGTACTCTATTCTGCCTTGTTCTTAATAGTGTATATAGCCAGGCACACACAATTGGTCCCCTAGGAAACATTTTGGAGTCAGAACAGAAGACATCACCTCGTGGTCAATGGTAATGAATCTTCCCTTACAGACCAGCATCTGTGCAGCAGCTGAAAAAGGATTTTTCAGGCTGATTTTTAAATTTAAACTTAGTTTCAGATTTTGGACATCCTGCTTACTTGATATAAAGAAATGTATATTACCAAACATCTATATTTTCTGTATTCTATTACTAGTATCAGCGGATAACTCTTGTTTGGCAGTGTTCCCCATGGAGTTTCAGTATTCTGGCTTAGCAACAGAACTAGGAGGATTCCCATTTCTGTTAGGAACATTTTCAAAATGCTAATTATATTTCAATCATGACCCCTCACTTCTGAAATAAACACCCAGGACAAGTCCACACTTGGATTGGTGTTTTATTTTAGCTGGCATACCAGACATATTCAGCCTTTATGGATGATTAAAAGCAAATGGGAGAGAATAAGACAGGAAGACAAAGCCAAAGAACACAGATGTTTATTAGCCTTCTGGAAATTATCAGACCAGCAAAAAATACTATTTTCATGCATTGAACTGTTGCTTTTGATCCAAAATGTTCATATCACTGATTATCTCCTGGAGAGAAGAGACTAGACGTGATGAAGGTTCACACTTCAGGGGAACTTGGTATCCCTAAAACATACTCTGCAACTAAAATGATAATAGCCCCAGAGCTTGACCAGTGCAACCAAGAGGAACTGAGTATAAAATTAATATAGGCTCCTGCGCTTTTCATCTCCCAGCACAATTATGCAGTCACATGATGACAAGAGAAAGCATGTCAGCATTCATGTCTCTATAATTTTTCTTAAAAGTAAAAAGATGCAGAAATTCTATATTGTCCTTTGCAGAGAGATACTTAAAATCTGGAATGTAAATTAGCTGGCTTGACTGTTCCATTGTTATATCTTAGTTTTCCTGATAATATGCACACTCAAATAAAGATATTTTGATTCAAAAAAATATGTTTTGTTTGGTATTAAAGAAGGTGGAGGAGCAAGTTAATTCACATCTATTACAATATCTTGTCATCCAGACTTTTAACTTCTTCCCTTCAATGAAATGTATTTAATTTATAGTAACCATATATTTGTCAGAAAGCAAAGAAGTTTTCATGTCCCTTAGATTTAATGTCTATACAATACAACATATTCACAGCAAGTTAAACTGAAACTAAAAAAATATATAAATTGTAAATCTAAGTGTGGTGTGAAATCAAATGTAGAAGCTTATTTCCTTATAGCTTTATAATTCATGCTCGCTTCTGTGACTCTTTTAAACCCAAAAACTCTCAATTGTTAAGAAATTTGATGATGCCTCATAATTTACCGTGTGCTTATACTGTTAATCTTCACTGATTATTTTACTGGAAAAAACACAGCTTTAATTCATTTGATTTATCACTGTAATTTTTTTTAAATAAACATCCACAACTGATGTTTTATGGGATACGGCAAGACCATACAGCCATTTCAGAGTGCTGTGTCTATAATATACCTGTCTTTCTGTCTGAGTGACCAGAAAGTTCTATGATTCGTGTCTAAGTGCCTTCAACTATTCCATGAATACTTACAGTGAGATATAGCTAGCAATAGTAGGAATTTTTGTGATGTATTTAAAAAAAAGTCCTCAAGAAAAAATGTGCAACATAGTGGAATTTTTCCTGTGTCCTGAGAGATTAAAGCAGAAGAGCTTGGAAGAGATTAGCCAAAGCTCTTCCATCTCTCATCACTAAGCTAAATTCAAACCCAATTAAATTTGGCACTGAATCTGTGAAGAACTTCACATCAATGCCAAATTTCAAAGTTTGAACAATAAATTCCCATTATTTTCCACAGATCTTAAATGTTTTTCTATGATTAAAGTGTGGAATTGCTAATTCACAGGTGCAGGAGCAAGTTTGGTCACAGCTTGACCCATTCAGTCACAAAAGGCAGTTTGGTACAGCCTTTTGTGAGACCTAAGGCATGATGAGAGGAATGGGAAGTTACCAGCTAGAGAGACTATGGAAAAAAATAAATTGTTCACCCTCTTGGCAAAGTGGAAAGCACTAGCCAGTGCAGGACAGACCTTGGAGTCAGCTGCAGGAAGGAACAGGGGAGTGGAGGGAAGGGAGATTACCTATACAAGGTGATCTTGATATAAGCAAAATCCAGAGGAAGTTACAGGTACATACCTAGCAGGGAAAAGCTACCTAAAACATGAAAAATGAGCTTATACATCTCTGGCAAGAAAAAGGAATGGCACCTGGAGAAACAATACCATACTGAGCATGATACAAAAGCCCAGAGCTGAGATGTCAGCAAGAGTAAACCACGCTTCCAAAAGTGAGAGGTGAGAGCCGTTTGTTTTTCTGTCGTTTCACAATTTGTGCAACTTGGTCACTTCAAAGGGACTACTGCTGAATATCTGGCAGTAGAAAATACACAGCTGGAGAGAACAGAAGGAAGAGAGAGGAGCTGCTGTTTCCACTTTGGAAGTGATAGTGTTCCTTGAAAGAGCAGTAGTGTCACTTAGGCAATGAGCGCTGTCAGTGCTGGAGGTGGTCAGCTGGAGAGCAGGAGAGTTTCTCCTCTGAAAGCTCATTGAACTGATATCACCTGCAACTTCCCCAGTGCTCCTCATTAAAGAATCCAGATGCAGCTGCTGGGGTGAGAGCATGCTGCTGGGATAAAATAGTCCACTGCTGTTGATCTTTGAAGAACAGAACTCTGCTGAACAGGCAGGGGTAGTGGTTATGGAGGATCATCTATAATAAAAAAATAAATAAATTCCACTAGTGTACCAAAATTCCAACATAGAAATTTTCTCTCAACCCTTTTCTTTGTCAAATCTGGGGTGATATTCTCAGGGGCCAACACAGGATAATCTGTTTTTTAAGTCCCTTTTTAGTCTTAGCCCACTCCTCAGAACCCCATACCTGAAGGATGAATTTAATGTGCATCTCTTGAACCCACTATCTCTTTCCAGAGGCAAATCAAGAAGGAGAGAGTGCAGCTCCTAGTTCTCTGATTATGTACTTTTGCTCTCCTCTTCCACAGAGAACTCTGAGAATGAAATATATATATATAATTTAACATTTCTTGGTTATCGAAGAGAATACAAAACATAGAGTCCTGTAGCTGGTTGCTATTCCCCAGACACTTAAAATCATTTCAACAACAAAGATCTCAATAAGGCAGTGGGAATGTCTAGATTGGCTGGATTGGCTGGAATGTCAGAAGGACATAAGAAGTTCATCTCAGCAAAGGAAATATTCAGATCCTGATAAGAACAAGATATAAAACTGGACTAACTGCTCCTAGCAGTGAGCTTCCCTACTAGCTACAGGGTAAGTGCGATAGACAGCTATGAGGCTGCAAACCCAGAATTCTCTTTATGTGTAAATGTTCTCTTCATGCAGTTTCTGTGCTTCCATGTGGTCCTTCCTCACTTCTCTCCATGCAGCACATGCTGCCAGTGTGACAGGATTGTGCCTCTAAAACTATAAATCATGGAGGGGAGGGGAGGGGAGGCGAGGCGAGGAGAGGAGAGGGCCACCATATCATATTGTTGGACTGGAAGGTCCACAGATTTCCATGAGGACAAAGTGCTTTTGGTAGATACAAAACAGTTTTTCAGATTAATATTTAAGAGCCACTTATAGAAAGTACAGTGAAATTACACAACCTTTCAAATTTTCAGTCCATTTAACTAAGTGCTTCCAAATTTCCATTTTATATCAGGTGAAACAATAAATATTGAACAAAATGCTAATCTCTATCTTGAGCTTTTTATTAATCTCTGGATTCAGAGCAGAGCATTTATTAAAGAAAGGAGTCAGAAGAAAGAATGAGAAGTAATGTAGAGCCTTTGGCTTTGGACAGCTGTTGTCCATTTAATTACTTTTCTGACGATAGCTCAAGATGCTGTTGGATATTAAGAAAACAAGTGTTTATCTTCATGTTCCCAGTATTCTCATTTTAGTAGACACTCTTCAACTTACGAAATATAAGATCCTCTTTAATGACCAATATCTTTTTATCACATCATAGAGTATATCTTTGCAATTATTTTTATAAAGAGTTCAAGTAGAAAAAGAAATCAAGGAAGACAAAGAAACATGGTGAAAGATTCAGGGTGAAGAATCGCTATGGACCTGATTCATTGGGAGATGGGAAGTAAAGTGGCCATATGCTACTTTCTCTTGCTTTTTTCTTGTAGTCTGGATTTCAACCTGTGGGTTTTTTTGCAGCAGAAAATCTGCCCAGATTGTCAGTAAACTTGATGGTACCTTGTAGCCAGGATGTTGCCCCTAAACCAATCTGACTTGCAGGATGTGCAGATTGCCTGCTGAAATGAACCAGCTCCAATGGATCTATGTATTTCTCGAGTTCAGTGTTTGCTAACATTTTATCATTAGAAAAATTTGAATTCTGTGCAAAATTTCAATTCTGTATAACAAGGACAGTGTTTCAGGCTTTGCAAAAGAATGCAATGCAGCATCAATGGGGGTACCATAACAGACACATTCAAATAAGATATGTGATTGTGGCAACAGTTCTCTGGCCACAGAGAGCAGGCACAATTTTCCCAGGCATTTTCCTGGGGAAGGCTGGGAGAAGATCAGAGAAAAGAATGAGAAAAAATTCTTACCTCCACTTGTTGCACCTGCTGTTCTGCACATGTGGAATGTGTTTTGGAGATTTGTTTACCAAAGGGTGATTTCTTAATTGGACACTAGATGGTGTTTGGATGGATTGATCAATTAGGTCAAAGCTGTATCAGACTGACTGTAAAAGTTACTGAATTAAGTATAATTAATAAGTATAACATTTAATAAGTATATTTAGTAATATTTATTAATATTATAATATTTAATAAGTATAATTAATAGTATAAGATAATATAATAAAACAATTGATCAGCCTTCCACAATCATAGAGTCAATGCTAATTATTACCTGGCTGAGGACCTGCAACAACATGTGATTATGTGACTTAACTATTCCTTGCCTCCTGAAAGATGAATCCTGGGCACCCACTGGCCTCTCTCCTCACACACAGCCTGATTTAAGGCAGATCTGTCCTACAGACTAGCCAGCTCCCTAACTCTGGATAACTGGGGGAAATCAGGAAGCACTGTAGAGCAAGCAAAAACCAAATGCTAAAATCTAAATCTAGAGCAAAATCTTCTGATTTATCCTCTGGGAACCTGTTCTTCCATATAATTTAAAGCAACTGGAGATTTACTGGAAGAAGTTGGATGCATTATATGGGCCAAGAGATCATGAGAATTTAGAGTATCACCTGCCAAATTTTGCCTGTTATCACCATCTTAGAGTATTTGTGGGTTTGTTCTTGATTGCTGTTTCTTTGCCAATAAAGCTGCAAAACCAAAGAAATGATCAGTCTGCCCAGGCATCTATAGCCAGCCACTAGAAACCCATACAAACCTGCATATAATCAGGAGAAAACTGCAAAACAAATAAAGGAATAAAACCACATCTTGAAAACAGAATATGTATGAAAATGCTACAGTGCAAGACACTATGCAAAAACTCACAGAATAAAGCATCAGATTATGAAACAAATTAACAACTTTTTTTTTTTTTGGTCTTTTTAATCTTTTCTTACTCTTCTATTAAAAAAATTAAACCTAACCCAGGAAATAAAGTGGTTTTCTCTAATTTCTGGTGCATATGCACTAGCACAATGGCAGAGAGATTCTCAAGCATCTGAATTAAGTAAAGGAATTCTTGACAACAACATTTATGTCATTTTCAGCACTCAGCACAGGTTCAGACTTAACGTGTACACAAATGCAAAAATGCAGAAAAAAATAGCAATTTTTTTGGAATGGGATTTCTTGTCTGTGGAAATGGGCTGTCTGCATTTGCCTACTAATGAGTTTTATTCACATAATAGGTTATAGTTCTTTACATTCAGTAGAGCACTGCTATTTAAGAGGAAAGGGGACAAAACTGAAACAGCTGAGAACTTCCTTATGTGAAAACTGCCTTTGCTCATTATGAAATGTTTTCTCCATATAAGCCACTCTACATTATAAAATCTACAGCACAGATCTCAGGAAACATTTTGTCGCAGATTTACATTTTCTGTTCTTCAGTTTCTGGTTAATATTTCAGAATTTACCTGAAAGCCAGCTGTTTCTGAGAGCTGCCCATAAAGCTCTCCTTCTCATTCTTTCTGGACATTTTTGCAGAAGTTTCTTGTGCCAAGCACAACAACAGCTTATTCTTCATTGTTTTTCAAAGTCACAATAAACAATAAAAATCATAAATATAATCATGTGTATAACCCAAGTCTGTAAGCACAATAACTCTGGTGCCTTGCTGAAGCATCTGTCAATAAACATATTTGTCAGGTTTAAAGCCTATTCCAAAAGTAAATGCTGAAAAATATCCCATATTTGACAGTTTAGATAATAATTCAATTTTCTGAATCTCCCTCTGGCACTTGTGGAGTCCATTCTGTGTCTTTCCATTTAAAGCTTACTCATTTTTATATCACTACCCAAATGATCAAAGCTGGAGGAAAAGCTTTTAGTCCTACAGAGGATAAGAAAGCTTGTATTTTATCTGATTCTTCATGATGGAACTCCATGCTCAAACTGATCTCATTTTCTCAGATATAGCAAGAAGAAAAATACCTCAGAATCAGAGCTAAGAAGCTGCTGGCATCACTGGAGAAGAAGAAAGTTAAATATCATTGGGAAAAAATTATTTATTATTTTAGGTATTTATTTCCTCATTTATTAATATTGTCACTTTTACAACTTGCAAGAATATGCCATTAATGAGAAATATTTGGGTAAAGAAAATATTTTATATTTTCTGGGACAAAATAAAGTGGGTTGTAATATTGTCTAGTTCTGGGAATTTCTTTTTTAAACTTCACATTAAGGGATTTTTATGGAAGGGGAAACAGAGAATTCAGCTGTCATTTGAAATAGTTTTTTTTTTTTAATATTCCGTGATAATTTACTAAAAAATATTTTAAATTATTTATTGTGCCAGATGGTCTTCATTTGGACAGGAACATATCATTGGTTATAGGCAGTATGAAGCACATCACAGCTACTTCTACTGTCACATCCATACAATTTTTTCATAGTAGCAGCTCACCATGTGGTATGAAAAGGAATTTCCACTGGTAAGTATAAGCTGGCTGTCTCTCTGCCCCACATATATTTGGAAATTAGTTCTATGAAAATATCCTTTATGATCTTTCCAGAAACACAAGTGATGCTGACTGTCCTTTCTGATTTTACCCAAAGTATCTGAGCAATGTATGCTTGTGATCTTTGCTGGTGCTTGTTCCCACCTAATATGTTCTCCCACTTTCCTCTTGAATTCAGAATCCTCTGAAAAAATTCCAAGTGTTCCTCCACAGTATGATAATTTTTTTCCTTAATCTTCATATTATTTTTTCTTAAAAATCAAACAGCTTTCCTGTGTACTTTTCCCCTTGGTCAGATTGCCTGCAGGTATTTCATCTAGCAGCCTCCAGCACAGCACAGAGTCTAACACCCCACAGCTTGGAGCCCTAGCTCTGCTATTTACTGCCCACTTCTCCTCTGGGGCTTAAACACCACCATTTTCTGGCTGCTGCAATCTACCTCGTCTGTGATCACATCTGTCATCCTTCCTTGGTTGTGAGCACCAGGAAAATAGAGTGTTTCTCCTGTTCAGCCCCTCAAGCCCCTTTTCATTAGGGAATGTCACCAGTACAATTCAGAAGTGAAAACATAGTGCTCATAACCAAAGTAATTTTTCAGATACTCTTTTTTTTTTCTTCTTGGTATTCATCAGTAGAAGGCTGAATAAATGTACCTGCATGGGTTATTAACTGGGAATATTTAGAATGGTTGAATGCCCTACATCCTTATTGCTTTTAGCTGCTGTACCTTGTTTATTTCCTTTCTTCCAATGTCTTGTATTTAATGAAAAGATAGAGAAAGCTAA
The DNA here is from genome assembly GCF_048771995.1 of Taeniopygia guttata. Lineage (NCBI taxonomy): Eukaryota > Metazoa > Chordata > Aves > Passeriformes > Estrildidae > Taeniopygia > Taeniopygia guttata. The sequence goes on along the minus strand of NC_133024.1, from coordinate 103,247,070 downwards.
GGAGATATTCATCATCCTCTGTATTTGAATAGCCCTACACTTGTAAACAGGATAATTAGTGTTTGCTTTTCATATGTTTTACAATGCAAAAATAACTATTAATATTTAGAAAATAGTGTATTTAAAATCATTGGTTATTTCCTCACTATTGATACTAATAATGCTCGACATTACATTCATTCCCATGGTAATCAGTTGTTACAGCAATATATGCAGGCAACATAATCTCAAAGGGGCAACTGGCAAAAGTCCAATCAGCTCCAGTGCAGAAATTGATTAAGAAAAATAGAAGTTCAGCTTCTTGAATTCTCAGTTAGGGAGAGCTGTGTTTCATAAATCTTAATACAAGATATTAACGAAAACATATATAAATCTGTGTACAACTGAACCATCAGATTTCTATGTAGAACTACTCTGGTAATATAGCCAACAAGTGGCTTTACTGCATTTAAATGTGGCACTGCCAGAAGGAGGATCCTAAAGTACAAATTTGAAGACATAGGATAAGTGTATGTTTTATTTGAATGGAAGCAGAATACAGATATACACCAATATAAACCAATTGTTAATCTGTTTTCAAGTTCCCAAGTGTAGTAACCAAAGTCATAAACTGTCACACCTCATTTGCTGAAAGTGATTTTCACCAACTCTCTGTACTTGAGACATTTGGTTCTCTTGTCAATTGACTTGCTCATTCATATACACCTTTGCCATCCAGACTGCATTTGCACAGTAAGTTCATATGTGAAGTTATAAACCTTTGCAAAACTGTTTCTAAATACAGATTTCTTCAAAACACTGCAGATAGGAGGAGCCATCACTAGATCAAAGTTCAAGATACCAGTCTTGGCTTTCAAAGAATGAAACATCTTTATAGCTGGATATCTGTAAAATTCATTTAAAGTTTTAGGAACCAGATCTTGACTTCTAATTCCCAAGCATTACAAATTTTATGATGCAAAAATTGTATAAATGCCACCACTCTGCCCCAAAATGGAGAAAATATGTTTAAACAGGTTCATTACATTTCTTTGATTTTACTCTCTTTCAAAATTTCATTTCTATATGGAGCTGAAATTAAGTTTCAACATTCTGTTGGTTAGCTTATTTATTTAAAGTATGGTGAATTCATCGTTATGTTAAAGTAGGGAAAGAATAATGAATAAATACAGATCAGTCTAATGTATTCTCTCAATGTTATTGATTGAGGTCAAAAAACATATATACTTTTGTAGGCATAAAATTCATTTAGAATACTGCTAATTCTTGCAGATGCTCTTTTTTAAAAGTTCAGCTTTGGATAATTTTAGGTGTAACTGTTTTACACACATCCACTTCTATCAAATGCCCTACTATCTAATCCTGAGAGAGAAGGATTTATATTTTCATGCTGTAAAGCTGAATAATCTGCCAGCAATGGTGGAGTTAATCAGCTGCTTCTCTGATAGCCAGCTACATGAACTGAATTTTATTAATGTGCCAATGAAAAGGTATCTCCCTCTTCTGAAAAAGTGAGGTGAGTCTACTGATAATTTAAATATGACTCCTTGAGCCTAGTCTCTTCCACATAGAACAGTAGCCTAATATTGTGGTCAAAAAAAATCTCCCTTTCAAAGCAGAAAATTTTGTTGGACTGAGAAATCATGACAATGCACATTAGATTTTACAGCAGTGAGTCCAGCATGCCAATGGTTTATTGGAGGAAAGACAAGTAGCCATTGAATTTAATTATCACACCAGCTGGAATCACACAATCACAGAACATTCTGAGTTGGAAGCGATCTAGAAGGATTGTTGATGTTCAAGTCCTGGCCCTGCTGATGATCCTCAAGAATCCCACCACATACCTGAGAGATTACCCAAATGTTTCTTGAACTCTGTCAGGTTTGGTGCTGTGACCACTTCCCTGGGGAGACTGTTCCAATGCCCAACCACTTTCTGTGTGAAGAACCTTTTCCTGATACCCAACCTAAACCTCCCCTGACACAGCTTCAGGCCATTCCCTGGGGTCCTGTCACTGGTCACAGAGAGGAGATCAGTGCCTGCCCCTCCTCTTCCCCTCTTGAGGAAGCTGTGACTGCAGTGAGGTCTCCTCTCAGACTCCTCCAGGCTGAACAGACCAAGTGATCTCAACAGCTCCTCATACAGCTTCCCCTCCAGACCCTTCAACATCACTATAAAACAAAATGAAAATATACAGAAAAGAGTGGATGGCACAAAAGACTAAAAGGAGGGCAGATCTCATATTGTATATTAATACAATAAAGTCAATAAAAGTGAAAACTTTTGGTTTCAATAGCAAACTATATCACATAAGATATCTATTTCCTTGTGCTTTTTTTTTTTGCTGTCAAATAACCAATTATTTGTAAGAGGCAAGTTTCAGAAGCATTTACTTTTCAGTGTTCGTTAAGTTTCTTTTCATATTCCATTTTCAAAACCCATTGTCCAGCTGAGGAAAGACTGGCTCTGTGTTCCTTCCATGTACTCAGAATAGAATTTTGTCCAAATCAAAAATAGGTGAAACCTGACATAGAAGTATGGCACTTTACATAAATATTTTTATTTTAATTACTTTTTTTAATTTATTCAGATTCATTGACTGATTTTCTGCCCTATATCAGATTTCCTGGTCATTTAGAAATTCTTCCTCTAATACATTAATTCAGTCTTCACTGAACTATCAAAGTGTTTTTCTCAAATAAAATATCATGATAAATATTTGTGCTTGTGTTTTATAGAATGCACACTCTATTCATGCACTAAATTAATCGCTATGAATTTATAAAATTCATAGTAGCTCCTATTAAACATAGCTAGCTGTAGAGCAGTACAAAGCCTGACAGATTCCCTTCATTGGACTATGCCAATATGGTATTTAGTTGTGATCCAGATAAAATGGCATCCCTGGAGCTTTGCTACAATTCCTGGATTCAATAAAATGAAAGATGTTATTGATCTGGAAACCTGTGCTTCCTCAGAAGCTTGAACGTGTCCAGAGACAGCCTCAAGCATTTAAGAGCTGAAGGAGAAGATCTTCAAAGGTCACAGTAGAAGCACAGAAGGACGAGTTATGTTCTGCGAAAATTTAGAATTTTCAAGGATATGAGAGTCTAAAAATTTCAGAAATATTACAATCATTAAGGCCACAGAAATACAGATAAGAAAATATTTTTTAAGTTGTTAAAAGTTAGATCTTAACTTAGTTAAGTTGTTAAAAGATAGATCTTTAAGAACTAAAGTTCCTCAATGCAGCACAGAATATATCTGCGCTCATGTGGCTTGCCCTTGCCAAACTTCACACTGTTGCTGATTGCTCGTCTCTCTAAATTGTTACGGTCTCTCTGCAAGGCCTTTCTGCTCTTGAGGGAGCCAACAACTCCTCCCAGTTTAGTGCTGTTGGCAAACTTAGGATTCCTTTGAGTCCTGTGTCCGAGTAATTTATGAAGATGTTGAAGAGCACAAGGCCACGGATGGAGCTCTGCAAAGCTGCACGAGTGTCTGGCCACCAGCCTGATGTCATTCACTGGCATCCCTGTGCCTGACCCACTGCAGTGGTTTGGTTCACACTCTCTCCCTTTTCTATTTCTTTGCTGTTCTCTCACCCATGACTCCTGACAATGTGCCAGTCAAAAAGAAGACAAGGCTTGTGCCCAAACCAGGGGCTTGTCTTTGCATTCTGCACAACAGCACTTGAAGGGTTGTGCAATTATTGCGATGTTATCAAAACATATTCTCTGTTGCCTCTGGCGTTGAAAACTATTGCCAGCCTGTCACAGCATGGAGGCAGTCAATGATATGAACATTAATGTGAGTGCTGCACATCACAGATCTTCATAGCCACAGCCTAACATGGGAAAGGCAACACCAAAGAATATTTGCTCCTTAGAGGATGGCATGTCTAGGAGGAATTTTAAATTCAAGACAAATTTTTCCACATACTTCAAAGACACTTATATTTCATTTTGAATGCCACTTATGGGCATATGAATTATACATCTAGCATGCATAATTATTACATGGGATATGCTATAGTTCTATTTATTGTCTAGCCATAGTCAATTTTAAGTCAGGTCATCTTATTTATGAATTTGTCAAAATAATAACAATATTTTGTCAAAATAGTATTCACTGAATTAATTTTCTACCATTTTTGTGCACATACTCCTGTTCTAGACTTCACACTGGTGTATAATTCTCTTTTCATGAAAAATTGGAAGTTGCAGGATCTGCCTATGTATATTCTGCAGACTCCTATTGCTTTAATTACATGTCTGCTTAAAGCATTAGCTCCCTTACCCATACACAGTCACTGTGCAGTTCAGGATCTACATATGAATAGGTTCAATCACACATTCCTTCATTTCAAAGAAATGGTATTTATTTATTTACTGAATTCCATATCTTTACAATATTTTATTTTCAAAATTCATGCAAATAGAGTCATGGTCTTATCAATACTAACTCTATAAAGTAATTTATGCATTTGGTACTGGGATATACAGAGTGAATTTGGGCAAGTCACAGAAAACAAACTATTTCTCCATCCACCCCCTCACACTAACAGCAATAAAATAAATAAAATTTTTTAAAAGTAAGAAAAATATATTGTTTGTAACTCCTAAAACTTAGTAGACACCTCTAGCAGCGTATCAGTATCAGCTTGTTGTGGCACTGAAACTATTGGAAGTAAAATAGTGAAAATTGTAGAGTAAGCAACAAGAGCAAGAGAAGTACACGGGTTTTTACTCCGCTTTCTTGTGTCCTAGGGAGAAAACTGGCTCAGGAGGAGGAATGACAAGAAGCAATGGGACTGCTCAGCTTCAGTGGTGGAGAGCCAGATCCTGCAGAATAATGCAAGGAGAGTGTGTGCACACAGACAGGCCAGCAGCTGCTTCTCTCCCACCAATAAAAGCTCAGATACCTTCAAGTGAAGGAAGAATGTCTGTGGAGAATGCAGAACCTTGAGCAATGGCAGGGAAAACCAGCCAAACACTTAAGTTATAACAGTAACAATAATGGGTGTATAGGTTGTTTCTGAGCATCAACAATCACTCTTGCATCAGCAGGATCTATAAGTTTATTTTTTTATATAGAACTTCTTCAAAAAGCTTTATGGTGGACTCCAGGCAATTAAGTCCTGTGATTCTTAGTTGGAAGGCTTATTGTCCAGCCTTTAAGTATATCAATTGCTTTTGGAAAGCTTTTCAAAAAGTATGAACACAGGCCCTAGAAATATTTTTTCCCTCAAATCCAGGAACTTCATTTCTGGTTCATACAGTTTGTAACGGGCAGCATAGCTTCTGATCTTATTTCTTATACAACTTAAAGTAACACCAGACTCTTTAATAGGTTACTTCAGATAGAAATTGCTGGCCGTAAGACTGAAAGGAAAATGTGTTATTATATTTCTTCCTTCGTAAGTCAAAAGGAAAATATGAAACTGTATTTACACTGAAGTTTGCAGATTCTGTTAAAGCCCTCAAAACCAGATTGTGTGTCCTTTATTCCACTTAAAATATTATCTATCTTACTGCTGGGGGGAGGTAGTTGAGAAGGAAGTTAGCCACAGTTAGCTATGTGAACATGAAATTAATGTCTTTGTAATTTTCTTCAATTATATGGGAAAAGTGTAAAGGGTTTGACTTTATAACAGCACATTCTTAAACAGCAAATTAAGAACTTTTCTCTCCAGATTTTGTGTGAACATCTTCATTACGATATTTTTCAGAGAACTCAGCAGGAAGTCTATTTTAATGAGAAGGGGTCTAAAAAATGTTAACAGAATTAGTATAGCTACAAGACAAGTTATTTTAGTGCCTAAAACATAGTAGATTTATGCAAATGTTTTAAAGTCTTTTAAATATTAAAATATTAAAATACATGTTAAGAGAAAAAAAATCTTTTTTCATATATATAGAGAGAGTAAATTAATTTCTACGCTGAAATCTATAAAAACTCCTAATCCAACACTTCAGAAACAGTTTCAGTAGCAATTTTTCAAGGAAAAGGTAGGATAATAGTTTTATACACAGGATTATTAGGAAGCAAATATTTTAAAGCCCTTTTGTCCTATGTGGCCATGCATTACATCAGATTAATTCTTTTACAGTAACAGATAAGATTCTCCTATGTCTCTTTTTGGGGCAATATAACACTTTAAGTTATAAATGTCACATATCTTGTGACATTTCATTGTGATGTGAAGTTGCACCAGAGTGTCCATCAGTTGTGTCAGCCAGGGACTGTGCTGTGCATTCCCAGCACTTCTATCCAACAGGTCTGGCTGAGAAGGACACCTGTGGTTCTTCCATCATATGGGATATGCTCAGTTGCACATATAGATAATATACCCAAAAATACTTCAATGGAGAGTATTTTGGTTATTTCAAACTTAGTTTAGATAGAAATTTACTGACTGTAGCACCTTGTTTTTGGAATTGCTGGCTATGCAGTGACCTTTCTTGAATGGCAAAATTATGGGCAAATTTATTCTAAAGAAGATTATTCTTGCAGTTATTGAAAAAACTTGCAAGACAATGCAGTCATCAGTCACAGCCAGCAAAGTCTGTCAAACAAAGCTACAACGATGGGGAAGGGTCTTTAGGGAAAGCCATATGAGGAGTGGCTGAGATTACTTAGCCACTTCAGCCTAGAGGAGACTGAGGGGACACTCATTGCAGTCACAATTTCCTCATGAGGGGAAGAAAAGGGAAATGCACCAGTCTCTTCTCTGGGGTGACCAGTGACAGGATCAGGCAGAAAGGCATTAAGCTATGTCTGGCAAGGTTTAGGTCAGAAAGCAGGAAAAGGTTCTTCACTCAGAGGGTGGTTGGGCAGTAGGACAGGCTCTCCTGGGAAGTGGTCACAGCACCAGCCTGACAGAGCTCAAGAAGGGTTTGGAGAACTTTCTCAGGCACATGGGGTGACTCTTGGGGTGTTCTTGTGCAGGGCCAGGAGTTGAACTTCAGGGATCCTTGAGGTCCCTTCAAACTCAGGACATCCTATGATTCAATGATTCTTTCGACCAAGTCACAAAGGATGTTAACTGTACACTTCCCACTGTAATTGAACCTGACAAAAAGCTATGTGCTGTGTAGAAAACATTCAATCGAAGCATACTGAGCAGAATCAATAACACCAGAATACCACAAAAATACAAAATACATAGAACAAATTGGGTTTTTTCAACTCTCTTTTGGTCAGTGACTTTAAATAGATGAGGAGGCATTCTTGGACCACTGCAGGGATTCTTACTGGGTTTTTATGCATTCTGTCAGCATTCTTCCTACAGAATAACTAATCTTCAGTAATTGTAAATGCATGGAAAGAAGAAAAGTCATGGATTACAGGGAAAAGGGTTTCTTAAGGGATAGAAGAACTACACAGCTAGAGAATTCATGTCTGAGCATCCCATATTCTTTTCTATCAAGAATAGTATTTGCATTAATGAAATATTTTTCCATCAGCAAAAGAGCTCCAGTTTTGCCCCCTCAGACTGTCTTTTCCAGCTCCAAGGGCAGGCCAGACTTTCCTGCTACCCCTCTGTGTCAGTCTCTGGCACTCTGCATCCCAGCTAACACAGAAGGAGATGCAGCAATTGCTCACTGTACCAGAATCCTCTCTGCTTGTCCCTTAATGTAAGGGTACAATGAACTATGATTAGCATGTGGGAATCCTTTGACTTACGGATTCAGATAATGCTTAACCAGAATAAAAGTAAGTAGTGCTAGGGGCCAAACATGGAAAAGAATAGAAGGTTATGTGATATGTACAGATATTTTCCTTTCTTTGGAATATCATTTCATGATGTGAGTAGGAAGATCAGTGGTATCCACAAAATCTATTTCTTGTTTAAAAGTAAGAATTATTTACTTTGATTTATTATAGAACAGCAAATATCCACTAACTCAAAAAGGGATGGAAATTCTAGGAAATTCTCTTATAATGCAAAGAAGTTAAATGTATAATAAACTGTATGTCATGGGCATAAATGTAACATTCCCACTGAAAAGTGAGCTTTATGTTGTGACTCTGCCACCAGTCATGATAACCTCTTGGATATACACAAATGTCAGTTTGTGGCATATGGATTTATACATTCTGATTTATACCAGAATGTTGTAATTCCTCTATATAATTCCTCTAACACTGAGGAATCAAAAGCCAACTTTTGCAAAATTTGGTATCATGCATATTGAAAAGTTTTTCCATAGCTTTGATTAAAAACCTGTTTTCTAGAAAAATCAGAAACCAAGATGTTATTTTGGAACAATTTGTCTCCTCTTTCCAAGCTTTCCCCCACAAATAAAGTATCAGAAGAAATATTTAAATTCTTAGCAACCAAGTAGGAATAACAATTTCATCACAGTACCTCAACAGTAAATACAGCAGTTTTTCAGATTAACTCTAACTAGGATAATCAGAATAGGTGTAACATCCTAATTTTGATAGGGTAGAAGTCCTTAATTAGTATGTCCAATTTGATTGATACCATACCATCAAGATATAATAAACATATATGTAAATCTACGTTCACCTATTGCTATTCTGTTGTAATATATATATCTATTTTCCATTCCATTCCAGTGGAATACAGGAGAAACTTTCTTTATCTGATGCCCAGTATTAAATTAGATCAAATACTCACTATTTAAATTTATTGCAACAGATGGCATTGTCAGCTATCCAACTATTTTAGTACTATTTACCACAATGTAATTTTAAAAACAAAAAAACATTGTATGCGGGCAAAGCAGTTAATAATTGCCCAGAAAATTAAGCCTTTTAATGCAGTACTCAAAGTTATGAGTATAAAAAAAGCATCCTCTTTCAGATCAGCACAACATTGCAGCAAGTACCAAGTGTTCTTTTCCCTGTTGATACCAGTGACTTCTTTTTTCTTGACATTCACCTTTGGAAATTGATTATATTCCTTCTGTACAATGCCATTGGCATTGCTTAACATCAGCTGTTCGAAAAACCAGACACCACTTTTCTGTTAAAAATACATATTTAAGGTACCCAGTTGCCTGCACAGTAAGGGGAAAGTCCAGGAAAAGTCCAAAAAGCTCATGCTAGCATGGCCAACAGCTACAACTTGTCATTCTCCTCGTGCAGCAGGAAGTAAGTTGGGCAAGGCAGCAATTTCGTGGAAAATCTTAAAAAGCCATGAAGCCTACATAAACAGCTTCATCAACCTGAGAAGCTAAGAGGGGAAAATGTAGAATATAACAACCCCCACAGAAAAACTCTTCTTTGAAAAACACTGAGTCAGAGCTGGCATAGCCTTCTTAAGTTACCATAAAAGTATTCAAATGCCTAGCAAGGAAAATAAATGCAAGAAAAAACTGACTGTCCTGGGATTTCTATTAAAACAAATCAATGTAGCATATGGACATAAAATAATACTTTTCCATCTCAGAATGAAAGCAGAGATTTCTCAGATGCCTTCTGAAAAATAGAGCAAGCCTCCCCAGTACCAGAAATCATTTTGCTTAGAGACATTTGCATGTTTAAAGATATGAAGTGTAAAAAATTAGGAGGGTATCTGTGCAAATGACCAAATTTCATCATCTGAAAAACAGTAATGTCTTGAACACCCACAGTTGTTACCTTTGCTGTGGATGTAGGATGTAATTTTCCAACAGGATGTCTAAAATGATATGTCTTAGCTCTAAGAAAGCATTAAGATGATATCCAAAAGATAGTAATCAAAAGACCTTGTGCAGTGGTGTATTAAAAATATACCTGTAAAACTTGTGATTAACTATTTCTTTAATTCTACAAGTGTTCCAACAGGAATTTGGAGTGGAGAATATAACTTTATTGTCATGTCCTACAGTTGAGTTCTATTTGCTAGACCAACTGTAACAGGGAACTACAGACAAAGCTAAGAGCTTGTGGTGAAATGTAATATCTGGTGATAAGCATCACAGCCTTTTCCTCCTGGGTAACAACCCAATTAGTTTCTTAATCGCTTCCTAACAATTTTGCTAGAAGATGTGAATATGCATGCCTGCCTACAGAAGCATTGAACCACCTGACTGACATCAGACCAGCCCTAGACAGCATGTCAAGAAAGATACAGTTAAATAGGCTTAAAATTAGTATATTTTGTACTGTCAATGTAGTAATATTTGTGCTTATGTCTGTCCCATGGCACTGCTACTCAATGTATTCACCAGGAATTTAGGAATTTATCTTTCCTTCCTACATTTAGTAGAGATGGAAATTCACATCATCAATTTTGTTGCATGCCACCCTGGCTGTCTACACAGAAGCACACATTGAGAAGGACCAGGGAAAATCTTGAGTATGCTCCAGTTATTCCATTATTTTCTCTCCCATTTTCTTTCTACCACCTTAGGATGTGAGCACTATTTACAGTGTCCAGCCTCAGTAGTGGTCTCTTTCACATAAAGACCCACACAGCTGGATTGCATACCTCTGCTCTGTGAGAACCTGCTTATCCCCCAAACGGCCCTGTGCTGTGCCATCCAAACGCCCTAAATTTGTATTAGGTCACTGTCACTTCTCTTTTTCAAGCCATTGACATTATACAGCACACCTATCAATTTTAGGGAATCAATTTTCTCCTTAGTATAACATTAATAACAACCCTAAATCCCTTTTTTCTGCAAGTGTTTTGAAACTGCGACTGATTACAAGGGGTAAATCAAACAACATTTTACTAAAGGCTCTTTCCTTTAGTCAAATGTCAGAATTCCTCAGGAGGAATCATAGTTTAAAATGTAGTTGCTCATTTTGTTTTACAGTTTGATTGTTCTCCCAGGGGAAAACTAGAAAATAAAAGTAAAACACTAAAAAGATTTAACATCACCTTAGTGAAATTTCAAATGGCACTAAATTAGTAGGAGTTGCAAAAAGTAATAAAAACTGACAAGTAGCAAGGTAGATATTACTGAAACTAAGCACATTATTCTTTTTTTGAATTATATTTGCTTTAGCTAAATGTGAGCTACATCATGAATACTTTCCACTGATTTTACTATATTGTTATATTTTATCACAGATAAATGTTGCAATATATATTGTACCACAGCACAGAAACTGCTGATCTATGCATGGTACATAAAATAATCTTAAATACTTAGGATGTAGAAAGCTTGAAAGATTGAAGGAGGCCTAGGAATGGCATTGGACAAAAAATTAGGCATTAGTTTGCAATGCACTTTGGGTCCACTTACGTAAATGTTTTATGCCAGAAACAACAAAGCTGAAATTCTCTTTCGAAATGACCCTGTTATCTGGATTTTCAGCCTGATGGGTATCAGGCCTCTTTGCCCTTCCCTTTACCATAAATAAGCAGGAGATAGCAGCTAGATGTACATTCATGTAAGGGAGGTTCAGCATAGAAAGGACAATAGTCATACAGGAACAAAAATGAACATTGTTTTTCATTAATATGTATATGGAATATTCGCAAAGTCATAGTGCTCAAACAACAAAAAAGAATGCAAAGAGTAAAAGTAACTGCAACTACTTTAAAATTTAGTCTATTATGAAATAATAGTTTTTTTTTAAAAAGTTAAAACTGAATCGTCTACTGAGGGGAATACAATTGCTTTAGGATTTCTGAAGGGAAATGAGTTCAAAGCATTATTCAGTGCTGGCCATGCCTGTCCAGGCCAGCCCTGGCCACCCAGCCCAGCTGAGTCCCTTCCCTCCTCCTCCTCCTTGGAACATCACCCTTGGGAACATCACCCAAATCCTGATGGCGCTGAGCATCCTACCATGAGTATTGGGGTGAGTCACCAGAAAGAAAATGTTGCACAAGAGCTCTTCCATAGCATGAGGAGCAGCAAACCCAGGAGATGGCTTGGATCCTGCAGGAGATGAGCCACAGCACTGGCTCTGACAACAACAGCCAGGGGGGATCTTCCAGTAGTGCTGAGTAGGAGAGTGAGGAGGAAGAAAATGAACAGCAGGGCACTTCCAGCTGGACAGTGGAACAGAACTGTTGAGGAGATGCTCCTACATCGTGCCAGAGAACGTGCTGTGATTCCTCCTGTCTCATGTCACAAACTCAACAGAAGTTGAGATCCTGCTTCTTGCACAGTCTCTGCACATGCTACAGGTTGTCATGCCCTTCATGCCAGGAGACACAGGAAGGACCCACCTTTTGTAAATACATTAATGAATTTGTTTGGTTTTAAAAATCTTGTTTCTGTGAGTATTTAGGCAAGACTTCATTGGGAAATGTTACCCCTTGGCTCCATCTCCCCCTGTAACAAAGAGATGAAGCTTCTACTCAAATTTGCATTGGCAGTGGTTACACTGATGCTAAGATATTCAGCACCTCCTCCTTATGTTCCCTCTTTTCCCCATTTTTCACAGAAAGTGATATTCCTGGAATGAGGATCTTCGTAGAAGTGAGAGTGAGTTTTCACTTTCTTGACCTGTTCCCGCTTCATCATTATGAGTAACTGCTTAATTTTATAATGTGTGCAGTATAAATTTAGAACTATTTGCAATTACAAAATTCAAAAGTGTTGCAATTCTTGGAAATGACCAAAAGCCTCTTCACTCACGCTCAGATTTCCATCCAGGTGAGCAGAACCATTCCTAGTTGACTGGAAAGCTACCAGTTTTGTATAAAAGACATGACAATGAAGCATCTCTACAGAGCATAGGCAAGAAAACCAGCAAAGAGCAGACATTGCCTCAGGAGAAGACTTCAGAGCAGCAGGAATGGTATCTTTACAGCTCCTGAGGAGTACAGGGAGAACTGCCCAGCCCCAGGAGCTGCTGGCTGCAGTGGGTCACCAGGATGTTGTCACTGCCCCCTGCCCCTCCTGCCACTGCCCTTTAGGCAGCAGCTGGTTGCCATCTCCAGAAGCAGTCACAGCCTCCTGGCTCCATCCCAAGGATCCACTACATGGCTGAAGGAGAGAGCATCCCCTGGGCTTGGGCCAGTCTGCTGGCCTCCTGTTGAACTAGGCTGCTTAAGGAATAATAAGTAGTAAGGCTAAAAAAAAAAAAAAAAATTATATCAGCTTTAAATAGTGCGCCCTGTTTTTTGTAGAATCTCTGCAAGCTAGAGAGGAAGAAAAGCATGCTTGATAGGCAGTGAAATCTCTCCATAGGCAACTTCAACCACAAATAGTCTATTAGGGTAAGAGACCTTTGCTTTCCTGAAGTTATCCTGAATCGGGTTTGGAGACCTATCTAGTCAAGCATTATTTTTCTGCCTGGTTTAAGTAGCCAAGGATGATTACCATCCTGCTGCAATTTACCTAACTTTTTTGAGGTTGCACTTCTATGTCAAAGGTTATGTCATCTTATTTCTTCTGGTGACTGCTTTTATTGAAAACTATGTCTCATGGCATTAAGTGAAAAACCATGCAGTAGAAGGAACATCAGCAGCAGCATAGAGTATTAACTTCTAATACAGCATTGAGAAGCTTTTATGAAATGCAGGCAGCTGATTCCAGAGTGTTAATTATTTCTGTTTTGGATTAAATTAAAGCTAACAAAGTACAAGTGTCATTTTGTAGCTGTAACAAGTAGAATGAAAATATTATTCTTTCCTAAAAGATAACGAATAAAGTGAACATGTGCAACAATCAAACAGCACTGTTGAAGGAAATCTATTTAACCATTTTCTTTAAAAGTAATCTTTCATCTGCTTGCACTTCACAGAGTTTAGGCTTTTTTTTTTCAGTCCAACATCTATATGCTATTCTGATTTTCTGTACATTCTCCATTCCTGTTGCCTCAAGTTCATCATTACTAAGGTAACCTTTCTGGAGAAAATATGCTTTTGAAAGATTATAACATAGATCCTGTCATATTAAAGCATAAAATAGCCTTGCATCTCACAGGATCAGTAGTTACTGAAATATTCTGTGAACATAGAAGAGATCTGTGAGGAGAGGGAGAAAGAAAAGAAGATAGAATGGCACATTAAAAATTTTATAGAAAAAGCCTTTTTCAAATGACTGAAGTCTAGAATATATTAACTAGAATGAAAGTTTATTGCTTTTACTTTCTAGTTTTCCCCTGGGAGAACAATCAAACTGTAAAACAAAATGGGCAACTACATTTTAAACTATGATTCCTCCTGAGGAATTCTGACATTTGACTAAAGGAAAATAATAAGACTACTGTACTTAACAATATCTAAGAGTAGTAAATCTGTTGATTTTCATTATATGGTACTAATTTAATAGGAAATGGACATGAATATAGCGTGCATAAAATGATTTAACATATTCTGCTGTAAATAAGCATTTTTGAATATGCCTTGTTGAATGCAAATTTTCAGAAACTATTTATTTGTGATTCCAAAAAAAATATATTGAATCCTGAATGTAGCCTTATCATGAAGTATTTTGTTATTTTCCCCATTGAAAGCTTTCGGTATTCAAACTAAAAGAAAATATTTTTTTCTAAATTGTAAAAATTTGGGGAGAAGTTTGTTTACCCAAAAAGATATTTCCTCAGTTTTGGTGTAACCGAAATATAGTTCCTTGTTCTGAGTGACCATAGACTATAAAACTCTACAAGGACAAAGCTGCATATCATGACAATGTATATACATAGGGAATAATAAATATTACAATAAATATTACTCCTTAATTTTAAAAAATTGAACAGAGTACTGCTGAAACAGCTATGTACTGCATTAACTGCAATATATTACTTTTTCTTCAAGTTTTAGTGTGCTGTAAATAGGTACCAATGTGGGAAATAGTAAAGGTAAGAGGATTTTCAGAAAGCTGGAAATGCAGGCCTTAGAAACAGAAAGAGCAGAGAAAATTAGAACTAGCTGCAGCTGCAAAGTCTGAAGGTAAAAAAAATTACAATAGTATAGCAAGCAAGAACATGAAACAATAGCTTCAGTTTTAGGCTTGGCCAAGATAGACCTTAAGACTGCAGGAAAATAGCTTAGCAAGGTAGTAGAAGGTTTTAAGCTTAATAATGGAGTATTGCATATTTTAATGGAGAGAAGACAAGCAAGCATTGTATGAAGTACGTGCATGTGCACTTTTTGTAATTGGCTAGAACAACCGCCTGTAAACTTTAGCAATATGTTATTGGCTAGAAAGTTTTTTAAATGCTCTGTAACAAAGAAATCTTTGGCTCCTACTGGCTGTACACGAGCTTTTGCCATCCTCCTATTGTCTCAACCATGTATCGAGGCTGATGCTGCAATAAAAGCTCAAGGAACGTGTCCCAGCAGTCCCATCCTGTTTGTGAAACAAACTCCCCAACACACACCATGAGTATTTCAGGAGGTTCATATAGTAAGTGATTGTGGTTTACTGACTTCCTTTTTAAGAGTTAGATTTGGAAAACTGGGGTCTGCAGCTTTAAAGCAGATGGCTGCTACCCTTAAGCAGGTGACAAGGAAAAAAAATATGTCTAGGTCATTTGATTCAGTGAATTTGAGCAGTATTCTTAATGATTTATCATCAGATGGAGAGGAACTTTTTACAAGAGCAGATAGTGATAAGGGTGAATGGCTTGAAACTGAAAGAGGGCAGGTTTGGATTAGATATTGGGGAGAAATTCTTTACTGTGAGGGTGGTGAGACACATGAACAGATTGCACAGGGAAGCTGTGGACACTTCATCCCTGGAAGTGTTCACGGCCAGGCTGGGTGAAGCACTGGACAACCTGGTCTAGTGAAAGATGTCCCTGTCTATGGCAGGAGGGTTGGAATTAATGGTCTTTAAGGTTCCTTCTAACCCACATATTTCTATGATTCCATTATATATCCATATTAATTTGAAAAATCTTTCTCTGATGGGAAGCACTTAATAGTCTTCAAGAGCTAATTCTACAGTAAAATACTATACAATATACTATAGAGTAACTAGTTGAATAGCAAATCTAGCTATGAACGATGAAATCTGGCACCAGAGGACAAAATCCGCGGAGAAAAAAAAAAAAAAAAAAAGAAAAAAAAAGAAAGAAAAGAAAATGCTACCTTTAGGAGACCTTTTATGGTATACAGTACACCACATAGTAAGTTCATGTTACCCCTATGGATTTACATTTTTAGTGAATGTTAAAATGCTGCATGGAGACTTAAAACTTCAATAAGAAATAAATTGTTTCTGCAGGACATTTACAGCTCACTTTAAGATGTGATCCAAATAATATTTTTCCTGGAGCAAGTGTTCCTGTCTCTTGCTATTAATATTAATTGTTACATTCTCTAAGTTTATGAGTTTTTCATTGAAAAGTTTGTTTTGACAATCTGAACATAAAGTATTTTATTCACAAATAACCATAGAATGGAATGAACAAAATCTCAATGCAACAGTAACACTGACAGAGATTTTGGCTATGTATTGTCTACTACAGTATATATTTTGAGTGGAATTTGGTCATTTAATAGAAAGCAGAATCTGCCTTGAAAATTAGGGCAAGGAATCCACAATAATTTGAAACTTTCTTTGACTTTTTATGATCGATGCATCAGATTCTTAGGCACTTTAAGACTACGCCAACCTCAATGAACGTATCATAGGAGTGAATTAAGCTTGCAGCCAGATTTTATCCACCATGAATCATGAATATGTAGAAATGGGTTGGAAGTGCTTAACAAAGGAAAGTCCAAGAAGACCACAGGATATCAACCTCTTTGATACATTAGTTTAGCAACAATTTGGAGGAGAAGAGAGGAAGTCAATTCAGCTATTGGAGGTTATCAAAAATTCCTTAATGGAACTTCACAGAGTAGTAAGAACAGTTCTCATTAGATTTGTTTGGCTTTGTTTTTATTCAGTTCTAGTTTCTGAAAGATTCAAGATGATAAATTGTACTAGATGTCTCAGACAGCATTTCTCTCTGTTCTTCTTTCTTGTATGCACATTTTAAGGCAGCCCAGGTTATAGTAGTAGTAATGGTAATAATAAATGGTGGAATGAAACTTTTATTAAAAAATTCTTTTCAAGGGCTTCAGAATTTAAAGGTATACACTTTTTACCTGAATATAGTTTATCTCCTCTCAGAAGAGTTTTTCTTTTTTTTTTAATGACCAGCTCAACATTTCTTGCCCTGTGTATCTCTTTAAAAAGAAAACAACAGTTCCTTTTTATGTCTGTCAGTAATCATAAAATAAAAGTGTATGCAATTATTTTATATTCTGATAAAATTATGCATAATTTCTGTATGCTTTTAGAGCATCTTAAGATTCTCTTCTTGTATCCTTCCATGTTTTGAAGAAAATGCAGTAAGTCCCTCCCACTATATCCATAAGTACGAGAAGAGGACAACTCCTCTGCTGATAAAAGTGAAATGCTCACCATGCCCCAGCTGAGTGTTTATTTGACTCTCAAGCAAAGGGCCAAGTCTGCTAGAGGCAGTAAGTTTTCCACAGAGGAACTTTCGGATTTGGGATGAGTATAAAGCTTAATTCCTGAGATGGCAATTCAGACAGCCCAAACATATGAGCATATACAAGAGCTTTTGAGTCAGAGGTGCCACAGATTATTCAGGAACAGAATAACAAACACAGCATAAACAAAAATTGTATGAATTCAAATCTGTCTTGTGCCAAAAAAAGTGTTCTTGCATTAATTTTGGTCATATCCTCTGTCATCTTTCTGTCTCATGGCTGCATGCAGTTAGAACAATTTTTTGCCCTTAAGGGTAATTTCATTGGTGCTGCAAATCTGTCAGGAATCACAGTGGCATTATACTTTCTTCTACAGACCTGAAATCAGAGCTCTAAATTTTACTGCCAGGGATCAACAGGATGTGCAGTGCCATGAGTTTGTACTTAATGAGCTTCCAATATCCTTTCTTTTCTCCTCGTGCACGCATTAGGAAATCATCATACTTCCCAAAACATTGACCCAGAATTCCATACGGAAAAAGCATACCAACTTAAAAAGCTCTAGAGGCACCTTGCAAGCAGTGTACTAGAGAGAAAATCAGCCTGAACTCTGAAAATCCAGTAAATGTGTACAAGCTGTGCATTAGCTGGGTTGCTATTTTTTTCATGCTCGTTATAATGGCTGATTTTACATTGTCATTGCTGTCTAGTTATTCAAGGTTCCACTTCTAAAACCGACATTACTTCCTTCATGAAACAGTCAGTTGATAAGCTAAGGGAAAACTGCCACAATTCTCTCTAACTAATTAGAATTTTTTTAATAATTAAAAATTTTAATTAGAGCAATCTCAGGTGCTTCAATGTCTTTGCCTCTTTGAGGGGAGGGGGGAGAGAGAGCATGATATGTTTCTAATAGTCAAAAATTAGGAAAGTGGGTTTGAGGAAAATAAACTTCAAAGTGTACAGCGTAGCCTAAAGACCCAGTTCTGATTTGTCAAATTAAAATTAGCAGAGAACATGTTACATTTACATTTAATACTCTTTGGGGGCAACATTTCCAAGTGTGCCTCCGCAATGAGGAAGCACAAGTGGCGTTCCTGTCAAGGCTGAAGACTCTGCTCTTTACCCATCCATCTCTCTGGAAATGCTTTCTTTTAGTGAAAGAAAGCTTTAAAATATATTTGCAGTAATACAACCTACACATAATTTTTATGTCTGTAGTTGCCTTTTTTAATAGATTACCAGTCCTCCAGGGCAATCCTACATCATATTGCAGCCAAATACATTGCTGTATCTACAATATCACTGCCTCTTTCACAGATATTCTAGGTTCTCCTGTGCCTCTTCCATTATTGCTCAGCCTTAAAGCTGCTTCAACACCAGAATGAATTTATCCTTTTATTACTAGACAAAACTGCTGCTATTTTTCCCATTATTTGAACAGCTATTGAGCTGCACAAATGTCATCAACTATGGTTCAACCAATAAATCATGAACTTGAAAATATTAAGCACTGCTAAATATATTCTGGTACATTTGAAGGTACTGTTTCAGTAGTTCTGCCTTATTAAGCCTGAGAGCACCTTTTTATTGTTGCTTTGAATTTCTAGCAAATGTATAATCTCCCCAGTCCATCCAAGGCTCTTCATTCGGGATTTATTTCTATAAAATCTTCAGAGCTGCATTCAACTATGTGAGAACCAGTGTTTATTTAATTTTGTTTTCCACTTACTGTTTTAAAACCTAAACTTTCAATTTCTTAAGCACATTCACAAATACTAAAATAGTTATTTAGAAAGATAAGCCCACAATCTGCTGCTGAGGGGTGACCTTTACAACATCAGTCCAAATTGCCCACTCTTGTCCTTCAGATCCCTGCCTCAGATGACTGAAATTTTAACAAAAGCAGACAAATATGACCTAAACTCTTGAAAGGATTATTCTTGACCTTAACCTAAATCTGAGAATCTTTATTTAATATTAGTGCCACTCTTAATCCTTTGCTATTTTCCCTGTATTTTTCACTCAGTGTATTCTTTAGAGAAGATGTTTGGTCTAGGTGTTCCAGAAGCATCAGTGAACATTATATGCCATTTTTCAAAGACGAAATTTAGATCTTCGCTTGGGAAAATACTTACTAAAGGAAGCGTGAAGATGCTTAATACAAAAATAGGGGTGTTCTTTTTACAGTTCAGATAAATAAACAAAAAAAACGAAACAAAAAAACCAAGCAACATCAGAAGAAACTCACAGCTGTTAGTTCTTACTTCAGTATTCTGAATTAGGGCATGTTATAGAAGGAGTTAATGCTACCCACACCAAAATGTATTTGTAGAGACCTGTAGCTGTGTAAGTAGAAGTGGTGGTGGGTATGGGCAGCACTGGCAGCCACAGATTCCAGGCAGCCTTAGGCTGCTACTGCCATTAGAACACCCAACTTTACTCAGCCTTCTTCAAGTCTCTGCTTTCATCTGGCATCAAGTCCATCAGCCAGCTGAGGAGTCAGGCAAAAAAATTCAGTTCTTCTGGGTTGTGTTTCAGGAAAATCTTGTGCTTTAGAGTAATTTCTTAGAGTGGGACGTTTGCACAACTTAAGCCAGCAAGGGAGAAATCACCACTTGCAGTCTTACCACTCTGCTCACCACCGTGCCACCGATCCATGCTCCACCACCACAGCAAAAGTGAATATTGCTCTCATGAGTCAAGAAACCGAAAAGTATTTTGGTCCTCCTATTTTGTTTCTTTAACAGCAAAATTTGGGACAGGTCACTTCAGTTTGTCCAGCCTTTTAAGGTGCTGTATGCATCTTATGTTCTTTAAATTGTCTTCCTGCACAGAACATTTTGATATAAAGGGTCAGCAGTGACATTATCAATCAAGTTTCCTTAATGTGATCTCATGTTGGAATTACAGACCCTTGAACAATCGCAGCATTCTCCTACCAGGAGACACAATGATCAATGACTTGAGGACCTCACTGGCAACTATTTTTTAGGCATAGTTTCACTTAAAAGCCAAACTGTTCATTCCTATTCAAAGGCTAATTTTTTTATATCCTGTTTATAAAAATTTTCTATCTAGTGTTAGACCATTCCTCAAGCTTCATAGCAAATATTTTTTTTTCCAAAGCCAAATAAGCATGAAATGAGATGACTGTAAATGTTCAGACTTATATTTAAGTGCAAGTTGACATTTAAGTATTCTCCAATTATGCTGCTGAAAGGGCAAGGACAAAAATGTATTCAACATCAAATGTAAGTTTTGATTTGCCAGACACCATTACTCATATCAGCTATGAACACTTCATTTTTCATCAACAACTGATCCTATCAAAATATATGTTTCTTTTGTGCAAAGCATTTTTAAAGCACTGAGCAACCAATGTATTTAATATTCAAATTGAAATTTTCTTTACACAGACACCCACACCCAGTGCATTAACACAGCTGCCTTTCATCATCTGCCATATCCTTTAGGTCTGAGTGTCATAATGATGTAGCACTCTAAGAACCGCAGTATAGTAATACTCTTCTATTCTGTTTCTCATGTAAAGGAATTTCATCTCTCTCGTGAATAATCTGATCTAGGTTGTACGACATTCTTCTACCAGTCATAAGTACAAGATGAGAATTCTGAACCATCAGCAAATTTTTGATGTAAATCAATGGTCAAAAGAGAATTAAGTAGGAGGCAGAGGATAATAATGGAACAATCAGCTTATCAGAAACCTCACTTTTCAAAACCAGCTAACTTTTAGCAAAGCACTTCCTAATTCAACTGTCAAGAGTCAGCATTTATCAAAGGATACAGAAAAAGCTTTGAAACTGCTGTATGTGATAATTAATACATATTTGAGATGGAGAGGTATTATTACTAGATAATATTAATTTAGGAAGGGCATTTGTACAGAACATTTCTAAATGGACTTAGTATCTTTCAAATATGAATGTGTCATTTTTTCCTTTTAGATTGTAACAAGAACAGAATAGAATTTGGTTTTCTGATCTTCATTTTCTTATATCATATAGCCTCAGGTAATTTGGATAAAAAGGAAAATAAAACAACTGCAAGTTCAGAGCTACAATTGTATGTGAGAATGATTTATAGTACTAAATTAAACAAAATATTTGAATTCATAATGATTGAAAAAATTATTTTGGGCCTCCCAAAATTAGCTTTAAAGATGTTACCTCAGCTACATGGAGTCTTCATGATAAGCAAAAAGAAATTGTTCAATCAATTTTGAATGTATCAACATTCAAAATCCTCTCATATTTATGTATCTGAATACACTGAAGATTGTTTTGTCTGAATTATAGACCTTCTATAATTTATGGGTTTTTTTGTAGAATATTTTTTTCCTGTAAATGAAATATTTTAACATTATAGTACTAGAGGTCAGTGAAATATTTAAATAAAGGACAATGCATATTGATTACAAACTAAGCTACACTTGTGCACTTCTCAGATATCAAGAGTACATGTGCAATTCTGTGTTTTCACAGTTCTCTGCCACCCCTGTATTTGTCAATCAGTAGATGCAGAATCTTATCAATCACATAATCAACCCAGACTTCTGATCCAGGTGAAAGATGCCCCTGCCCATGGCATGGGCTTAGGACCTTTAGAGCTCCCTTTCACCCAAAGTATTCTGTAATTCTGTGATTATGTCAGGCCCTTAATATGTGCCCTGATCTTTTTGTTTCATTCTGTCCCACTCCCAATCCCCTCATCCAGAATGTTGATAAAAATGTTAAAAGGAGTGTCCCCAGAGCTGAGCCCTGGGGAGCAGCCCTGGTGACCAGTCAGCAGCTGGATTAACCTCATTCCCACCATTCTCTAGGCCCAGCCATCCAGACAGGCTTTCACCATGTGAAGAGTGCACCTTCCCAAGCCACAAGCAGCCAATTTCTCCAGGAGGATGCTGTAGGAAACATGCCAAAGCTTTACTGAAGGCAGACCACACCCACACCCTCTCCCTCGTCCACTCAGTGGGTCATCTCCCAGCTGATCAGATTACCCAAGCAGGACTGTCATTGAGTACCCAGCTTCTTCCTCCACCTCCCTTGTCACTATGCTGTTACATTCAACAAAGGGTGAAGATTCTTCTTAGCCATCCTTTTGTATTTATAATATTTATAGAAATATTTTTTACTGTCTTTACAGCACTAGTCCATATTTGGACTTTAGCCTCTCTGTTTTTCTCCCTGCATAAGTTCATGACATCATTTTAGTCCTCCTGCATATTCCTTCTTCCAAAGGTCATATACTCTCCTTTTATTCCTGAGTCAAAACTTTCTGACCAGCTGGGCCTCTCTTCTCCAACATCTTGTCTTCCAGTCTGTGGGGATGGTCTGTTCCTGAGCCTTTAAGATTTCCTTCTTGGAGACTATCCAGCCTTCCTGGACTCATCTTTTCTCTGAGACTGGTCAGAGAGGTTGGATCTCAAAAAGTGAAGATGAGAACATAAAATATACTTACGAGTAAAAGCAGGAAGTGGAACAAATTTAAATAAATACAATAAAACTGATCAAGTATATTTGTGATACACATTGCAAAAAAAAAAAAAAACAATGTACCAGTAAACAATATAAAAGATCTTATTTATGAGACATTAATAGCAAGCTAACATCACATTAATTACCTTTTAATCAAGCTTATTTGGAATAATGGATGCTTAATGTCATAATGCAGTGCAGTGCAGATTGAATTGGCTTTGTCTTTTTTGTCCAGAATACCAAGGGGAAGAATAATTATTCTGCTGCAGCATGGCAGCTGCTATTTATGGACTGTCATTTCATTTTTCTAGCAGTTCATCTAAAGATGTGTCATATGAGACCCTCCCAGATGCATACTCATTCTTTCAAAACATGTGTTGTCTTTTCCACAACATTTTTCCAAAAGATGTGGAGTGGTCCTAAATAACGTAACATATAAAAAAAAAGTTATTTGATTTAAATATTTTTACCTAACTTGGCAGTAAAGCCCAGTGCTTGCAGACAAAGATTTTTATTTGTAAACTTCAGTGTGCACCTAATCAGCCCTTTTAAAATTCTAAATTAGAATTGTACATTTCATAAAGAATGTATTTATATACTAAGAATTAAATACTGTAGTTATGATTAAATTGCAGGTTGGCTTTTGCAAAAATATCTTTGCTGTAAAATACTATGGCTTAATGATATAGTCCAGCACCATATTTTTTAATAGGAAGTTATCCAAAACACACTATTAAAATAAACTTACAGATTTTTTTGCACATTAATTCTTAAGAGAGAGCAAGAAGAGACACCCAGTACTTTAAGCCCTCCCGCATCTTTTTCAAGACTGTAATTACCTGCAATCAGACCTGACTTTGCAGAAATAACTAGATCGTTCCTTTTACATTTTTTGTATTTTTTACCATTTGCATTCTCAATAATTTTTTAAATCACTTTAAATATTCCATAAAATGTATTTTTTGTCACAAGGTCTCAGTGTAAATAGAAATATGATTGAAGACTTCACAACATGTATCAAAATACTTTGTTTTAGGAACAAGCCTTAAATGAAGACAAAGGAGGGGTGGAGTACTCACTCATTGTAGTTCCATTGAAATAAGCCTTTAAAAAAAAAAAAAAAAAATTGAGACATCATAGAATCATTAAGGTTGGAAAAGACCTCCCTCCAATATTATTGAGTCTAACCTTTGGCCAAACACCTTCAAGTCAACTAAACCATAGCACTGAGTGCCACATCCAGTCATTTCTTGAACACTTCCAGGAACAGCAGCTCTACCACTTCCCAGGGTGGCCCATTCCAGTGCCTAACAACCCTTCCAGTGAAGAAATTATTTTTAGTGTCCAGCCTGACCTCCCCTGTTGTATCTGGAGTTTATTTCTCTTGTCCTGTTACAGTTTCCTGGAAAAAGTGTCCAGTTCCTTCTTTGCTGCTATTGCCTGGATTCAAAAGACAAAACTTGCAAAAGTGCTAAAGTGGTAAGATAAAAAAATCAATTATTTAGTGAAAGCTTTCAGGTACACAAATGTATCTCTGCACATGCGTGATAAAGGATTTTTATGGTTTTTTTAAGATCAATTAATTCATGTATCTGGAAGGTATATCCAATAGGAGATCAGTTGCCCCAGTAATACACCCTTGGGTCTGCCCCTTGGAGTTTGTCCAGGGGCTTCTTTGCTCCATTTCTTGTTATATTTCTTAAGTTCTGGCAGAAAACAGATGTTCTTGTCTGGAATTCTCTTCTTAAGAACAAGACTAAACAGAATTTCAAGAATGTGTCAATAAGGGTTAGTTTATTGTGAGAAAGGGCAGGAAAAGCACTAGAAACCATAAAACTATGTTTTAAAAATTTACAAGGCTACAAATATATGAAAAATATGTAAAGAACTAAAAAAACTGTTCAGGCATCAATACCACCACCTTTCAGTTAGTTGTATATGATAGTTAGGTCTTCCTTGAGACTCACAGCTCCCTCCACTGCTCCTCCTCATAGTGAGAAGTTTCTGACCTAAAGTAGCTGTGGTATTATTTTTCTTTTATTTACCTTGTTTTTATAATCTAGAAGCTGGTTATTTTACATGCTTTGTCCTAAAATAGATGGCATTACTGACTAGTTTCCTGGCACTGCTCTCCACATTCTACCTGACCATTTTTCCCACTGGGAATGAATTCCCATCAGGAACCAGCTGCTGTCTGTGACAGGAAATGTGTACATCTGCAGGGCATGGCCTTTTCATTTCCATTGGGTTCTGATATACATATTTTGAAGGACTGAATTCCCTGTCCAAAAATTATCTCAATTTCTCAGCAAAGTGATATACTCAACAGTCTCCATTTCCTGATCCCATGGCTCATTGTTGGCATATACATTAAAATAAAATTGTGTTTCATACTGCTCTGTGTTCTATCTGGCTTTTCTTTTGTTTACTCTTTGACACACTCATACAGAAGGAGCTTTGTTCTCAGAAGTAAGCAGGATTCACACCTCTGAGTCTTTTTATTCTTGACCTTCTAAAACATTTAACATTTGGCCTTTTGCAACCTGAGTAAATGCCTTTAAGCACCTTCATTGAAGCCTGGGCTTTCCTCTTTTACTGATAACTACAAGTAGGTCTGGTGTGGAAAGAGAAAAGAGAGTTCTTTGAACAGGAAGGTCATTCAGGCCCCACTGGGGAGACAGGAAAGGAGGAGGCATAGTGCAAGCCACCAGAGCCCAAAACTAGAAAGGGAGAAGAACTCCAGAACCCCTTTCCCCACCTTTGTAAGGCAAGAAGGTTGGCTTTTAGTTTTACTCTGCATTCAGTACCTACCTCTGGCAGGTAATCTCCAGCCAGAGTGGTCTTTGATTATTTTTTTAAAAATCAGAACAAAGATAAAGAAGACCATGCTGCAAGGCTGAAGTAAAATATATTGATGCAATGAAACTGAATAGAAGTAGTGTAATTTCTGATATCTGTGAAACTCTAATTCATGGCAATTTTCTGTAACACAGACTATAGAGGACAATTACAGGGAAAATCAGGTAGGGCCTAACAAGAAGGCAGAAAAGGCAGAACTCAAAATAGCAGGAAAGTTGCTAACACAAAAAATGTTTGTCAGGAAAAAAAAATCCTACAAAATACAAGCATTAGCTATCTTAACCTCTTTATGTAAGTTTTTTATTTTCCTTATGAGATGGTAGCATATGCCTCAAACACCTGTGATCAGAAAGAGTGAGTGTGGTGGCACTTGGAATTAAAGCAAAAAAAAAAAAGAAATTTGAAAGATTGGAGGGAGCTTTTTATTTTAAAATGCTTGATTACAGAAAGGCTAAAGAACAAAATACATGGGGTTTTTTTTTAGTTTGTTTATGTAAGACTAATCTGAGGAACATATAGATTCTCCATTATACAAAAGAAATGAGGAATTCAAAAGGCTCTGGGAGATTGGAATCAGAAGTAGTACTGCCCTCAGGAAACACAAAGTAGAGGAAGTGTAGAGCTCTTACTCAGTCTTTGCTTGTTAAGTATCTCCCAACACATATTCCTTAATCAGAGATATTTCTACTTCTTTCAACTCAGACAGATTTTACAAAAAACCTAAAATTCCACTTGAAAATGGAAAACAATGTGTGAAATTAAAATAGAGAATGAACAATTCAGACATATTGCTTCAGCTATACATTTGTGTTCTTGATATTTATACTATTGCACAGCTCATGACTGGCTTTGAAATTGGCACTTGAGGGATCTCGCAAGCAATTATTCTCTGAATATTTCTACAGAGAAAGTAGAAATATTCAGGAAAAAAGCATCTTGCTACCCTTTAGCTGTGCATTGTTTATGCTATCAAAAATACAGCAAGTAATCTTACTAGAAGAGGAGGATTATAGTTATTTCCCATACAGGCAAAAGAATTGGTAAAATCTTTTGGATCGTGATTTGTGCATGATTGTCATTAGAACATGATTTACTCAAGATTAAGAGGGTCTTGAAAAGTATTTTATATTAAAGTAGTAGATGCTACAGCTAGATTAGAAGATAGTATTTTCTTGTTAGATTTTAATAGCTTGTTGCCAGAAACTGTAGCTTTTCTTCAATGCCCCTAGAGCTGCTGTATTTGTCTATTATTTATTGATATAAATGGAAGATCACAGAATCATAGAATCATAGAAAGGTTTGGGTTGGAAAGGACCTTAAAGATTATCTCATACTAACTTCCCTGCCATGGGGAGGCCAGGTGCTCAGAGCTCCAGCTAGTGTGACCTTGAACACCTCCAGGGATGCAGCATCCACAGCTTCTCTGGGCAACCTGTGTCAGCGTCTCTGCAACTACACTGCAAGGAAAGAACTGGCTTCCTCCAAATATCTCATCTAAACCTACTCTCTTTTAGGTTTAATCCACTCCCCTTGTCCTGTGACTACATGTTCTTGTAAAAAGTACCCCTTTGTCTTTTTCATAGTTTGCCTTCAGGTCCTGTATGGGTGCAATTAGGTCACCTTGAAGGTTATTTTCCAGGCTTCATTCTCTCAGCCTATCCTCATACAAGAGGTCTAAATATCTTGGAGTTACTCCAATATGTTGATGTCTTTCTTGTGCTGAGGATCTCAGAGCTGGATGCAGTACTCTAAATGAGGTCTCAGCTGAGAGGAGCTAGTGCAATGAAGCTTATTTTCACTGCAGGTTGCATAATGTTTTTATATTCAGCATTTCACATTTCTTGTGCTTCTGCATGTGCTTTAATATTTGCTGTTAATGTTAGAGAGAAGTTTCACTTTCATTAGAAAAACAATAATTTTAAAACAAATATTTGCATATTTAGGGTAGGTGGCAGTGTAGGTTGAGAGGTGTCTATTATGTAATATAGTAATGCAGTCTTTTGTGATTCATTACAACAAACCCTGCATCTACTTCCTACCAAATGAAATGTGTTTTCAGAATTTTGTTCAAGCATAATTGTACAGGGAATAGACATAGAATAGAAAAGATGCAAATTTTAAAAAGAGCTGTTTGTTTCACAGAGTGTTTTATGCACTTCACTAAACATTCTAAATATGGCAGCAGTCATATATGACAGAAAAGCAGAAAATTCTGTATTTCCCTAATTACTTTTCTAGTCTGGTGTGAAACATGCTTTCTCAGAGTCAGTGTGTATGTGACAGCTACGGATGGGATTGATATTAATTCTGAAATTTAATCAATTTTGGTTGTCTCGTCTTGATAAGAAGAGATCATGAAATAAAGTTACTCTGCTTTACTTGAGAGGCTTAGATCATGTTTCAATTTGCAATAAATATGTAACACTTGAATGAATCAATAAAAAATGCCTACTTGGAAAATAACTAAGAGAAAAGTACTTATTTTTCCTTGTCTTTTCCCTTGGTTGGAAGGAGTCTGGCATAAATGACAGAAAGTAGTATTAGAAATTTAAATACAACATCAATTAATTTAGGTGGTGTAACAGCTCTTTTATTTCCTTTTCTCAAGGAACTTCTGTCTGTAGATAATGAACTCATGGGGACTAATCCAAGTGAAGCCCAGCCTGGCTTTAGCCAGTACACTAGCACAGCCTGCAAAAAATCTTCACAATTTTTTTTTTTTTTATTTAACCTACCTCTTTCTCTAAGGATTTAGACAGAGATAGATTTTTTTTTTTTTTTTCTTTTGGGGGAGAGGGAAAAGAGTGTGTTTTAGTGAGCTTTCTGTTACGTATCTGTATAGGTGTGGCACGGTCGGGTTTTAGGCAGCGGGGCCCACAGGGATGGCCCCTGTGAGGAGCTGCTGGGAGCTCCCACCATGGCCGGCAGAGCCAAACCCCAATGGCTCTGAAGAGGGACATGCTGCTGGCCAAAGCTGGGCCAAGGAGAGAGGCTGGTAATGCCTCTCTGATGGCATATTTAAGAACAAAATCAAAGCCACAGGGTTTTTGCTTCTAGTCGGAGAAGAGGAGGAGCAGGTGAGAGCATGTGAGGGAAATAACACGGTGACACCAAGGTCGGGGAGAAGGAGGGGAGGAGGTGCTCCAGGCACTGGAGCCGAGATGCTCTGCAGGCCATGGTGAGACCGTGGGGAAGCAGCTGTGCCCCTGCAGCCCCTGGGGATCCACGGGGGATGCAGAGATCCACCCACATTCCGTGGGGATTCCCGGGGAATGCAGTGATCCACGGGGGATGCAGAGATCCACCTGCAGCCTGTGGAGATCCACGGGGGATGCAGAGATCCACCCACAGCCCCTGGAGATCTCCGGGGGATGCATAGATGCACTGCAGGCCCTGGGGCGGTGCCCAGCTGCTGCGGGTGGGTGGTGGAGGAGGCTGTGATCCCGTGGGAGCCGGGGAGCGGGTGGGTGCTGGAGGAGGCAGTGATCCCCGGAGGAGGCTGTGATCCCGTGGGAGCCGGGGAGCGGGTGGGTGCCGGAGGAGGCTGTGGTCCCGTGGGAGCCGGGGAGCGGGTGGGTGCCGGAGGAGGCTGTGATCCCGTGGGACCCGGGGAGCGGGTGGGTGCCGGAGGAGGCTGTGATCCCGCGGGACCCGGGGAGCGGGGCCCTGCTCCAGGCCGGAGCTGCTGTCCGGGCAGGCCCCGCGGGAGGAGCCCCCGGCCGCAGCAGCTCCGAGCGCCGCCGGCCCCGGGGCCGCTCCGCTGCAGCGGGCGCGGTTGGGCCCTGCCCTGAGAGCGGAGCCGGCCGGGCCGGGCACGCAGAGCTGCCGCCCGTGGGAGCGACCCCACGGCCCCTCACAGGGACCGGGCTCCTCTCCCGGGGCAGCGGGAGAAAATCTCGGTGATGAGCTGACCAAACCCCCGTGCCCGCTCTCCCTGCGCGTCGGTGGGAAGGAGGGAGGGGCCGGCGGGGACAAGGTGTTCTAAGGTCTTATTTTACTTCTCATTATCCTCCTCTGCTTCTGTTAGTAATAAATTTTACTTTATAACTAAAGTTGAGTCTGTTTTGGCCTTGAAATATTTCTCCCAGTCCTTATGGATAAAGGCGTTCATTAACTTTTTTCTTTCTTCTCCCTCCTTTGCCCAGCTGTGGCAGGGGAGGGTGAGCCAGCAGCTCTCATGGGTGCCCGGTGTTGGGCCACTGTTAAACCATGACAGTATCCAAAACTTTTTTTGTAGAATGTAGAAAAAAACTTTTGACACTGTAAATGAATTTTAGTCTGACAGGAAAGCCTCAGACCACACTATACAAGGTTTTGAAGCTGCTTTTCTTCAATTGTGCTGAAATACACATGGGAGTCTCCAAACCTGTGGTACAAATGCCCACAATAAATACTAAATTACTGCTTGTAGGCCACATATAGCATTTGAAACCATGTTAATTTTTGTTGATTCTGCATCACTGAGCTCACTGCAGGTATCTCTCATTGGAATAAAAGCATTGAAAGTTATTTGCATCGAACTTTGGTCCTTATAAAATGAGACTGAATGTGATGCCAAGTATGCACTGCTAGACAAGCTGGAACATACAATTTTTCCCTTTCACAATTTTCTTCCTTTAAGTATCCTAAAAATCCATTCTTTCTCCCACTGTCAAATGGTATTAAATGTAGGGGACTTTTAAATTATTTTACTTTTGAAGTTTAATGGCCTTAAGTTCCACATCACCACCTGTCCTCATTTCATTTACATAGATGGGAAGGTTCAGTGGGAGAATGTCCTGGGTTTACCTGAACAAGGACAGAGGGAAAAGGTAAATGCTCTGACCTGCCCTCCTCTGCAGCATCACCTTGCAAAGCTGCACAACTGCCAGGCTTTCCACAAGACCTCAGCATGGACACGATGTGTGGTGTGGATGCACAGCTTAGATTCCTGAGCTCCAGCAGTGATGTTCTGCCTGTGTACCATTCCATTTCAGTGAGTGCCAGGAACAGCATACCTTTTGTGCCACGAGGCACTTGGGCACAAAGTGCACTTAGATATTAAGGTCTGCTGAAATAAAGGATATTTGTCAGATCAGCTTTGTAATGGGAAATGGACATAATTCAAGTGCTATAAATGGCAAAACTTAAACCTTTTGAAAAGAAAAGGGTGTAGAAAAAGAAGTGGTAGAAGGGAAAGAAGTTAAATGCTAGTCACTAGATCCAGTTCATCGACTGGTTATCTTTCATATTCCTTATTCATCTGTAGAGCTACTCTGCCAAGTCTAAGTGAAGAATTTATGTACATAGAGAGGCACTAGATAAAAGCAGGTAAGAATTACCTGTAATTGTTTCTTCCATATTTGGTTATAAAATCTGATTTTTAAATTTCTTCAGTTACCTATGTCATGACTGTAAAAATATCTAATGGAGTTTGAAATCCCTATTTTCACATTCTATTTCTGAAGACATCTCTCAGGAAGATATAACTTTCCTTTGCATTTGCTCTTCTAAGACTAAAACTTGTATGCAATAATGCTTTTATAGCTTTAACAATGTAATTTTGTCAAATATAACTACATCATACTGTGAAGTGTTCTGAAGAAATGCAACTTTTTTCCTAGATGTTATTTTAACAGAAAACTCATGAGTGTTAAAGAATGGAGCCTATAGAAAAGAAGAGGTCCTTCATGCTCTGTAACATTATGTGCATGAAAATTCTTGAACAGCCAGTGTGGCTGTTGTTGAGAGCACAGATAGAAACAATCTAAGTATCTCCCTCCTGATCCAAGCACATAATTCTGAACCTGCCACCCATTTCCAGGTGAAAGGCCCAGGTGCAAAGTAAATATTTGATCCTTTGACTCTTGAAGTTGAAGAATCACTGTGCAGAATGTGGTCCTCACTTATACTCTTCTACATAATTTCTGAAACACTCTATGCGTTTACAGAGCCAGTAGAAGGGATCACTTGAGGCCCCAGGTGGTAGCCTCATCTTTTGCAACAGTGTGAGGACAAAATGTTCAATTTATATGTCAATTTTATGTTACTTGAATTTTTGTAATGTTATGCAATGTGCAATGCACACACTAAAGCTTTCTTTTAACGTCCTTAGAAAGAAATATACTCTTACAGGACTTTGCTGATACTTTACATCTTTAGTGTTACTTTTGCTCAAATATCATTCCCTAATATTTAAAATAAGATATGCAGAACGTGTTTATTTTATGTACAAATTCAAGAATATCTTTAGTATCTTGCAGCCAAAACTGGATAAAAGTACAACAGCACCGAGAATTTTGCTCTTAACTTTGTATCATGGGAAGGTAGTTATTTACTTTATCTTTTCTTCAGCTGAAAGTTGAGGCTTCAGCTTCTGGCAAGTTCTGTTTGCTGTTCTCATTATTGAATTCTGTATCAACTCAGTTTTAATAGGTTTACTACATTGGTGGGACCTGTGTTAATTCTCTCTTATCTTGCCCTCAGCTGTATAATAGGAATAAAGTTGGTGGAATCTCAGGAAGAACCTAAAAGGAGGAAAAAGAAGATAGAGGAGGTAGTTAGTATGTGTTTCTGTGCATGAGAGAGGGGATGGAGAAAGGGTAAGAAAAGAAAATTCTACACTCCTGTGTTCCCCATCACTGTGTTCTAAGTGCTTGATACAGGCTTTTAGTCACTCAACTCATTCCTCAGAGCTGTAAAGAAACAAACAATTTCCTTTCATTTCACGAGATCAGTATTTTTTCCTGTTCAAACATCTTTTGGAGAGACAGACAGAGTGACTGCTCTTACCTTCCTTTCTTTTGTGCTTCATCTGACGGTTACAGTCTCTTTAACCATGTCTGCAAGCAAAACACATCACGTTACATTTCCAGAGGGTCTCGTGTCACTGTCATGATGCATGGCATCCTCTTAAGGCCTTCACATTAAACACAGATCTGAAGGCAATCTGAGCTCTACTCCTCGGGTGGTTACAAAGATTGAAATACTGAAGATTACTGAAAGCAATGAATCAAAATGACTACAAGCTAGCTGAGCAGAGGAGCATATGACTAAAATGTGCCAGATCTTCTGCTTTGCATGCTCTGTAGCCATTTACACCACTTCAAGATGGGACACAGTAATTTCTATTCAGGTTAAATAACATTTGAACAATCTGGCCTCCTGAACTCTATTGAAAAGCAGATACTCATCATTTGCCCAATTAGAGACATTATCCTGTTACAGACCAGGAACATCAGATTTTATAGACTATGCTGTAGATCTATTTGCTGTATACATCTTAAAGTTCCCATAGAACAAAGGATATTAAATATATTGCTAAATGAGCCATTTGACCATATTTTACTCATTAATGTCTGGTTTAGATGGAAGTAAAATTGTTTTAGATATATTAGTTTCTTTCTCTTGATCATTAAATTATTTAAGAATTTTTGCACCAACAGTGGCATCGATATTTGACCATATCTGTTGTCACATTGACAGAATTAGCCAATATTCTTGTCAAAAACAAGTGATTAATCAAATGTCAGCAAGAAGCTTAACAGATTCTTCATAAAAGTTCCACAGCCTGAAATATCTCATGTAAATTAGTCAGTGAGTACATTTAAAGAAAAAGCACTTTTACATGAGCTATATTGATTCATATCTTAAAGCAGAGATGCGGAAGAGCCCTAACATTTACCAGAAAAGGCATATGGTAATTTAGCCATATTTAGAAATGAGGAATTTCTAGGGAAAAATTCTCCCTCCCTGAAGAAAATAGAGAGAGTAGAGAGATGTCATTAATATTGTCTCTTTTTTTTTTTTTTTTTTTTTTTTTAATTCAGTATTCACATTAAATATGTTCAGGAGTTTGTATTTTACTCTTTGATAAATAAGAAGTGTTAAGGACACAAAAGAGCTTCAGGCATTAGGCACTTAGCAACCTGAAGAATTGTGCACAGGTTAGCATTGATTCTCAGTTTTCTCTGACAAAGTAAAGCCTGTGGCTCTGCATATGTTTGTGTTTATAGGAGTTTGATTCATATTTCATAGGCATACTAGATTTTAAAATGGTGGGCAAAACTTCTTCCTTTTTTTTGTTTGCTTGAGGCTTTAGAAATGGCAAGAGAAATGGCCAATTTGCACCTGAATCACAGAATCATAGAACCTTTGGCTGGAAAAGTCCTCTTAAGATTACCATATTCAGTCATAAACCCATCTCTGCCAAGTCCACTAAAGTATGTCCCTTAGTGCCACATCTACGCGTAGCAATACCACAGAGGAGCGTTTCATTAGTCTAAGGTGGGGTAGTTTTGCAGGTCCTCTTTCTAATATCTTTAAGTTCCTAAATCTTGAATTTTTGTAGGAGATTTAAAAAATCTCAGAACGCATCCATTTTCCTAAATCTCAGTCACTTTGGGCAGTGTCTGCTGGTGTGTAAAGCAGTCAGCACTGCTTTTGAAGAGAAATTTAAGTTCCTTACTCATTGTACCATCTTCCCAGCAGTTGTGACTCAGTAGCTGATCATCATCTTAGTGCTTCCTCCTCATCCATGAGCAGAAAAGAGGAACAGTTTTCTACTGACATTTCAAACAGCCATGCAGAGCAGCTTAGCAAGTCAGTATTTCTTTTTGACAGCTGTCTTTTCAGCTTCAGCATTTAGATTCTGGCTAAAGATTGATTTCTTCTTCCTTTTCAAAACTCCTCAAGAGCCATAATATCCAGGTCCAAGATAATAATGTGGTATAATAGGTGGGTACTGGACAAACATTACAAAAGCTTCTCATTTGTCATGAATCCCTTCTGAAGCCGATGTGAAGGGTATACTTGGGAATAGTCTGAATTCCTACAATCCCTTAGGGCAAGAGGAACAGGGTGTAGTTCAGAGCAATCCTCGACTAGTGCCACCAGTTGTGTTCACAGAGGTTGTTCTGGGGTTGACAGAAGGCAGATCTGTCTTAAGTGTGCTCTGATGCACCCCAGGTGCTCAGTGGTACAGTGAGCTCTCTCTCCCACTCTACATCTGTCTTCCCAGGTGGCCGTCACCTTCCTGAAGATCATCTTTAACACGAGAACAGATGAAAGCTGGGCTCTGATTGTGTAGGCAGATTGTCATCTGTGGGTTATTAAATAGAGTCCTTTACTCCAGGAAGTACAAGCTCCTAACTCTAGCCAGAAAACTGTAAGCATGAATATATATGTGCTTACTCAGGTCTCATACCATTTATGGAGGATATAATCATCAGGAATGCCAGTAATAAGAGGTAACAAAGTTAATAAGCCACAAGTAATCTTTCCCCCTTTTTACACCTTCCACCTTATTCAGCCTTTGCAGATGTACCCCAGTGGCATTTTATTTGTAAAAATAAGCAGCGTGGAGCACCTGAGCATGGTATTTCTGTAGCCTTAGCTGTTATATACATGTGAGAATAGCAAATTATAGGGAGCTGAGTCATTTTGCTAAGCAAAATTCATTTGGCTAAGCCACACATCACAAAATCACAGCCGTTTTTCACCAGAAACAGTTTCTCAGGAAAGGTGTTCCAGGTAAGAAATAAATGTTCCCTCCTAATCTCCTGGAGGAAGAGAGAGGTTTTCTGGGAGGTAGCACTTAGGTTATAGTGCATAACCACTGCCAAGTTATCAGGTAGCCTTCCTCACCCTTTTTATGGTCTACCTACCCATGCCCACACAAGCAGAGCTTTATATCCTTGTGTGAGTAAGCACTTAGGTTGAAGAAATCACACAATGCTTATAGAAATAGAATACAAATGCAGTGTCAGTGAATAGAGCACATTGGCTGTTGTGCTGGTGAAGCAGAGTGTACATATTATGCTGCTTCAGAGAATGAGAAACAATTTTATCTTCTAAGGGAGATGAAGTGAACATCAGAGCAAGTTAAATAGTACACGCTGAGAGTCTCTACAGAGGAAAAATAGTGTCAAAAACCTTAGCCAAAGGTTAATTGATAATTGGTTTAATTATTCATTTGTTATTAATGATTACTAATGAGAAACATTAGAATAATCAATGTTCCAGCCCAGTGCTTTGCCAGATGTCATGTTAATTGCAACTGAAGATAGAAGTAGCTTAGCAAAATGCAGAAACAATTAGCATGATTGACTCGAAGCCACCTCACGCCTCTCTGGAGCATTGTTCTAGCAGCAGTACAGAGCAGTATAAAATTCTCTAGGTTTGCGGAGTGGGAAAAGAAGGTTTCTAATAGCCTTTGCTATAAGCCAGATTTGTCTCATAAAAGGTAGAAATTACAGTAAGTCTGACACAGGAAATATATTTGCTCAGAGAGATCACAATCACAGGCTAATATGAGAGGAAATACAAAATAACCTACAGTGAATAAAATGTTAACACCAGTAATGGCTAATTGAAATTAAAATCTACTCTTTCCCCCATGAAAAATTTGTTAAGCTTTAATATTCCCAATGAAATTTCACTTTTAAATTATGCTTTATGAACTGAAACAACTATAAACCACTAAAGTACCATGTTGTTATTCAAAATATGCAAAGTAGCTTCTTAAACTACAGGTATTGTAAAATGCTAATAAATTAAATTTTCTTCTATGCAGAGATAAGGTTTCATTCCATAGTTAAAACAGGAGATTTCATTTGGTTTAGACAAACTGCAGTACAGGATGAAGCAGAAGTAGCATATGTACATCAAATACAACTTCCCATCACATAACAGAGTTCTCTCTGTGTCTCCATGCCCGGTTTGATCCTCAGCCACAAGATGAAAACTAGAATGTCTGTATGCACATCAGGGAATCCAAGTGGTTCTGGTCTAACCCCAGACTTGCTTTTATTATTCAGTGGCTCCAGGACACAGGCTTTAGCATCAAAGAGTCCAAAGCAGTAGTGAGAACAACCATCAAAGAAAGAATCAGCAATTGGACATGTAACACAAGTCTGAGGTTCCTGAAAGTTAAGAAAACACTGAGTCTACCTAATTTATGTGTCTGAGCTGCTTTTAGTCAGCCTTGGCAATGGGGTACCATACAATCTGGTGTAATCAGATTATAATCTTGAATTATTGGGATATATATAACACAAAATTTTTCTTTAATTGACACTGACGCTGAAAATAAGATGAAATTTTTGATTCTTATTGGAAAAGGTGGTTAAAAACACACACATCTTGATGATCATTGTATCCAATCCTGTGCACGAACCACAGCTCCTAGTTGCAAAATTCTGTATGACAATTAAAAATCAGCAGTGCTTGTGTGTGCTTCATCTGATTAGTACATGGTGAAGGTGAGAAGTTTCCTCACTGAAAGCTGGCTTATGCCTGGGGGTCTATGCAAGACCCCTGGCCTGTTCTCATGGAGCTAAGGGAGCAAGGTAACATGACGTGCACTGAAGCTGCAAGGAATGAAGGACATTGATCAAAGGGAAGATTCTGCTACAAATCCA